>NW_017670391.1:86372-162261 GCF_001879085.1 Nicotiana attenuata
AAAATCGCCTCAGAAGCTTCTTCCCGTTCAAAAATTGGAAGAAAACTCGACCTGCTCATTATAGGTATACTGTTCACGCATTTTACTGCTCCCAATGGATTCCTTGTGAACTTCTAATGAATTTAGGCTTTTGAATCACTCAATTTGACCTTATAATGAAGGAGATATGTAGGTTTTAAGATTTGCAAATAGTGCAGATTTTTAATACGCCGTCAGGGGCAATTTCGTTATTAACCTAAAAATCTGGGCAACCTTGGTAAAATAGCCATAAAATCCTCATACGATGCCCAAATTCGACGATTCTTTTTGCTACCGGTCCGTAATTACGGTACGGATCTAATGCTTCATTCAAAACAGTAATCAGAGCTCATTTGTTCAATATGATATCATTTATGCTTGAAGAAACGACATCGAAGCATAAGAAAAACGAGCACAACGCAGCCCAAACCTATCCGAAACTCACCCGAGCTCCTCGGGACCGCATACGAACATACTAACACGTCACATATGATCATTCAAACTTAGTTGCACTCTCAAAACACCAAAACTAACATCAAAATGCCAAATTTACATCGGATTCAAGCCTAAGTTCTTCTAAAACTTCCGAAACACACATTTGATCAAAAACCCAACCAAATCACCTCTGAATAACCTAAAATTTTGCACACACATCCCAAATCACCTAACGAAGCTACAACAACTCTCCTCGAATCAAAATCTCACCTATCAATCGAAATTCGCCAAAATACTAACTTCACCAATTCAAGCCAAATTCTACACCGGACCTCCAAAATCACTTCTGATCACACTCCTAAGTCACAACTCATCCCCCAACGCTAACCGAATCGTCGGAATCCACATCCGAGCCCTCTAACTCATAGGTCAACATCCGATTGACTTTTCCAAAACAAGCCTTCCTTAAAGAGACTAAGTGTCTCATTTCCTTCCAAAAATCAACCCAATTCAACTCGTTCACACAAGACACCGATAATGAAGCATAACGAAGCAGGAAATGGGGGAAATGGAACGATTCTCATGAGACGACGGGTCGGGTCGTCACAAGTTACCACTTTAAGAACCACAAACCAACACCCTTCTACTATGAAGATAACAAAAATGAACAAAATGAAGTCATCACGTTAGCGTTAGGGCATTTAACATAAGACAATCACACATTATGTGCAATGCACCTAGTCACAATTATCGAATCTAAAATGACTTCGATGGTGTGAAAGTCATATGGCATCATCCCAATTTCGCTCTTTTTGCTCCATTTCCTTTTTCATTTTCCTTTCTAGCACCGCTTGGTTTTTTATTTCCTTTCTCCTCTTTTTTTTTTTCTAATTATCGCTCTTTTATTTCCTCTCATTTCTTACATCCTACAACTTCATCCTTTTTTTCTCCTTTCTTTTTTTTTCTTTTTTTTTGTTTCTTTTTTTTTTCCTTTTCCCTTTTAAAAAAAAAGATTCGATCGAACCCTATGTAGGTTGTCTACGTATCATGACACCGCATGAATCAGATCTTTGCGTAGTTCGGGAAGATTGGGAATAAAGTAAACAAACTACGTTCTTTTTTTTTTCTTTTTTTATTCTTTTTTACCTTAATGACTACTCTGATGAGAAAAGAGAAATAAAATAAGCAAATCCTTTTTTTGAATTTTCTAAACTTAATGTTCTATAACCTATTCTAAACTCAAGCTTAACGAGCATATATATTTTTTCTTTTTTTTCTTTTTGAAACAAATACTCTATGGGAAATTATTAAGGAAAAAACCCTACAAGAGAAAAATATTTTTTGATTTTTTTTAGGAAGAAAATCTAAAGAATAAACCAAAGAAAAATATTTTGAATTTTCGTTTGATATCCTGAAGAAAGATTTCGAATACAAGAAGTGAAAAAGATAAAAAATACTTTTGGATTTCAATTTTTGATTACATAATGGTGAAATTCTAAAGATAAACAAAAGATAAAATATTTTTTTTCTATGTACAATGTCCTAAAGTTCTAGTGAAAATAAAAAGAATATTTTTTTTTTTCCTTTTTATATATTTCCCAAAGAAGAGCCTCAAAAGAAATTCTTTTTGGATTTTTTGGAATTAATATCTTAAAGAAAACTTCTAAAGAGGTACTAAAAGAAAATTCTCTCTTTTTTTTTGAATTTGTAATCTTAATATACTAAAGGAAATATAAAAGCAATTTTTTTTTTATTTTGAGTTCTAGATATTAATCCAATAAAGAAATATAAAACGCAACATCTCTTTTTTTTTTTTGGATTTTTGATTTATAATACATTTTTCAAATACGGAAGAAAAAAAGGAAGTACAATAACAAAAGACTCGACAGTACTGTACAAAATAGAAGGTAAAAGACACATAAAAAGAAAAACAGACTCAAAACATAAAAAAAAATAAAAAATCTCCTTAAGCAACTCCTGAAAGAGCGATCATGCCTGGATGGTCCCGGGGTGTCTGTCATGCTCAAACTCCGGTAAGTAAATCCACACCTGTATGAGAAAATTAAGACCAAATAAAGTTAAAGACCTAGAACACTATGTGAGACAATAACACTCCCTATTGGACATGCAAGACATGATTGAGGCTATTTTTGCAAAATGGCTTATGTGGCCAAAAAGTGGCTAGAAGTGCAAAATTTGGATAAGACTCCGCGAAGCCAAGAACCTAAGACTCACTAAGAAGACCGGACCCTATGTGGGCTGCCTACGTATCCCGCCCTGAAAGACGAGAATCAGGTATGCGTAGTTCGGACAGATTGGATACGGGCGAGAATTAAAAGAAGCAACTAATTTACAGAAAATATATTTTTTGTCTTTTTTGAAAAATGATGAAACATGTAAACTCTTTTTGGATTTTCTTTTTCCTTTTTTTTTGGAAAATGATGGGAAAGTGCAAAATCTTTTTGGAATTTTCAATTTTCATTTTTTTTTTTGGTCTTTTTCTTGAACAAATGTGAAAGAAAAACATAACTGGGCCCTACTTGCTTTATTTTCACACTTCACCCTCTTTTCTTTCTCATTTACCCTCAGCCATCATTGGTTCGCCAAATGACCCTTTTACCCTTGAACAAATGCAACATGTAGCACATAGGATGCATCAGGATGGTCTTTTATTTGGGTACACCTGTCCTAGACGGCCCCAACCCCTGTGTTAAGTCCCCTAAGTCAAATGCACATGATGCAAACAAACGTGCCTACTAGGGATCCGGCATGAGGTTATGTTATTCTAGGTTTAAACCTGGGGTTGTGTTCTAGACTTGGCTTACCCGAGCGGACAGCTCGAGCTGAGGTGGGGGCAACGTACCGGGAGCACGAAAGTCTGCCCTGCCTTGTTGCTGACCCATGCCTCGTTCTAATTGGTATGACTTCTAATAGAAAGTGGGCCACGCGTACGTGTGCACCAAATTTTAGAAGACTCAGCAGGGTGGCGTAAGAAAGCATTTTAATAAAATTCAAACAACAATAAAATGGCAAATAAACAGCAATTAGCACATTAGGTTCACAAAATATAGTAATATTAACAATAAACAAAGCCAAGCAACAATCATATTAAAAGCTCGAATTCTTGAACCCTGAACCAGAAGTTCTGGGTTATTATCCCCAACAGAGTCGCTAGAGCTGTCACACCTCCTTTTCCTACCCCCGGAAGGGTATAAGGGAATTTTTCCAAATAAAGTGATAATCGAAACGGGATTATTATTTAAGATCAGAGTCTCCACTTGGGATAGTTAATGGTGTCCCAAGTCACCGGTTTAGAATCCCGAATCAAGGAGATTTAACTCTGTTTTAATGTCTGCGAAACACAGAAATCTGGGTAAGGAATTCTGTTAACTCGGGAGAAGGTGTTAGGCACTCCCGAGTTCCGTGGTTCTAGCACGGTCACTCTGATCATACTTGGCTCATTTGAATTGTTTAATTACTGATTTAAGAACCTATGTGCATTTGCCTTTTTAATTAAGAAATTATCTTGAAACAGGTCACGCGTACGTGTACCCATTTGTCTGGTGCGTCAAAAATCATGTCACGCGAACGTGTCCACGATTATAACGCTTTATTGTTATTAAGAAAGTTTGGCCAAAGTTGCGCGAACGAATACTTCGGTTTTGTTTTAAGAACCGTAATAATGTCACGCGAACGAGTACAAAACCACGATGGTGGATTTAACGTGCCTAAAGAAAACTTCAAATATCATTTTAATGTCTAAGTTATAAAATTAACACGAGGGCCGTAGGGATTCAATTATGGATGGCACACCTCCCTAAAGAATTACATTTAATTAAAGAGGACTATATTAATAACACATTTATTATTGAGAAAGTTGTTCGAAGTTGCGCGAACGCATACTCCGAATTAATTTTTAGAATCGTAATTATGTCACGCGAACGTGTACACAATCACAATTGTAAATTAAATCGCGCCTAATGGCTTTTCTACTAATGTTCAAGGTTGTTTTCCTAAGTTTCGGATTATTGTGAGGCCAAGAGTTATGGAAAGCTGGGTTGGCTCATTATTTGTGGGCTAAACTCTTTGGCTCAAATCCTTTTATCGTTCTGTAGCCACAGAACCCAAAGCCATTCTCCCAGTTGAGAATTAATTCCAACAAACCCATTACCAAATTGACTTAGGCCCAAAACTGATTTAATATCTTGGAGAAAATAATTTTTAAGATAATGAAATAATTTCCTGCAAGATCCGAGCTTAACTAACAAAAATACCTTCCAAACTAAACTGAAGAAATCAAAACTGAATTCATCTTTAAAAAGAGACATAGAACATATTAGCATAATACATCTGGAGAAAAATCAGTATCAAGAGCTTATTGCACATGTTCTTATTCAGCTGTAAACTATACTTCGAGATACTCAAAATTCACGCACATTGCTTTGTTTTGTTCAAAACATTGAAAGATCACAAACTATAGCAAAAATTCCGAACTTGATCAGGCATATAACAGTAAACCAATCGACAGTGAATACCGCAGGAGAAAACCAGTATCGAGAGCCAACTGCACATAGTGTAATTCGTATTAATCTGTAAATTATACTTGGAGGTACTCAAAATACACACACACACAAAAAAACCATCATTGTTGGCTTCTTTAAATCCACTTCCGTAACTCAACATCAACAATCACACTATAAATTCTTCAATTGATACCAAATTCATAAGAAACTCATAGGTGAATAAACAGTCAAAAAATCACATCAGATCGCAATCCAAATATGTCCAAACAAAATAGATTTGAAACCACAAACATTTAAACAAGGAAGGCAGAACACGAGTAACGGAAATCTAACGAAGCTAAATAAGATGGAAAACAGATATGAACCTGAAATAAACACGAATTTTGATTAGCTTTACTTGAACACCAAAATACGAGTGAAGTTCAGCGACAAAATTCGAAATAGGCAGCAATCTAATTCAAACAGAACCACGACCGAAAAACTTCAATGGCGCCAGAAACTCGAACAAGAACTAAAAAATGAAACCAACGGGCTCCGTGAAGTGCTTTGTGGTTTGGACCTGGCATTGGCAACAGTGGGTATAGCAGCAGCTCTTAGGTTAAAGAGATTGGGATTCCTCCTTGTCGAAGAAGAAGAGGAGAACCGCTGGGTCTTCAAGTCTTTTTGGGGTTCCAAAATCAGAGGGAATGGCTCCCTCTTTATCTTGCGTTTGTCTTTTGTTGCTCAAGAAGTTCGAGATGATGGGTGGTTTGTGTTCTGGTTTGGTTTCATAAGGTCTTAGGTGAAGAAGACGAAGTCAGGAGGGGGTCTCCTAAGGTCTGTAACGGCGGACCTCTTTCTCTTTTAGATTTTAGGTGTTAGGTTCTCTAGGTCTGTGTAGGTCTAGGGTGTATTTGTAGGTTTTTTTAGGTTAAGGGGTATGGGCCTAGGAATTATGGGCTAAGGTTATTTGGGCTAGATCTGAAAATTAGGCCTAGAAAATGGGTTATTTGAGCCCAAATTGTATTCTTTCTCTTTGAATAAGACTGAAATACTACCTTATTTACTAAATAATCCTACTTAAATAAAATAACTATTAAAATAACACTAACCGTTAAAACAAAACCTATTTTTGGTATTTTTCAAGATTAAAAATGAATACAAAACATTAATGACACTATTTTTTTTTTGTAATTTTCATTTTTTGTGATAAAATAAAGTAAAAGAGTAAAAATTAGTTGAAATAACTATATTAGGGCTAAACTAAATATTTACCTGCTAAAATATATAAAATCTTGGGGAGGGTCAAAAATCACATGTCTACAGGTTCTACTCTTAAAATCATGAGTAGTTAACTAAGGTAATTGTCACGATCCAAAATCCAACTAGTCGTGATGACACCTTACCCAACCCGCTAGGTAAGAGAATTAACAATATCCAATTCCAATAACAATTTAATAAGGCAATTAAATAAAGAAAATATCTGAATCTGATACATTTCCCAAGGACCAGATGCATCGCTGGGTAGTTTTACATTTATGATTAGGCATGTATTTATTCCATTTTCGGAATGTAATAATTTGTATAACAAATATTGGGGATTAATGAAAAGGGGGCTGGGGTATTCTAATATTTGCATGAAAGGGAGAAAACATGCCTATAGGATCTTTGTGTTATATTTGCTATTTTGTTCAGCATGACTTGTTTGTTATTCCGTTTGGTATGTTGCACACTAATAGATCATGCCTATAGGAATCATGCACACCTCACTTGTACATTGTTCAAACACGTTAGTCTAAGTATCTACCATACTCATTTCTATGTTACTACTGTACATTTAGACACCATGCCTACAGGATGTATAACATATGCTTTGCTAACCTAGATACTATGTCTATAGCACTTAAATAATCAATTGGTCAAATTGCTTATGTTACTTTAGGTACTGCCCATCTAATTCTAATCTTTTAATCGACTATTTTCATTTTTTTCATTACACTGCTCCACCTAGATGACATGTCTATAGGAATAAAGTGTTATAAAATCAAGCTTAATTGTCAATCATGCCTATAGGATGTTGTTTCGCACATAAGAATTGTTTACAACGTTGTTAGTAACAGCCTCTCAAAGTTGTCTCACTGCCTAATTATGCAACTGTTAGAAACCATGCCTATAGGACATTACCGTCTGCCTAAGGTGCACATTTATAAAATCAGCATTACTAATCTGGTAACTCGTATCGCTTTATTGCCTCACCAACAATTATAAATCATGCCTATAGGAGTTGCGATGTTTTAACCGGCCTATACGCTGCTTATATAATACTGAAATCCAGAATCACCTAGATACCATGCCTATAAGACTTTAAATTTTCATTCTGAAATTATATATTGCCTGAACTGCCCGCGGGCATTTTTTATTTATGTGTGGAGGCTAACTTGGGCCTTTAATTGTCTTTACGTGAAGTCTATATCTGTTTTAAATATCGCCTAGTTTTATCATTTTGAGAAACCTAAGCTGAGTCTAGAACCGCCTAATAGTAGGTCCAAAGCCTAATAGACCATAGGTATGGGATGGGTAGTGCACGCATAGGATATAATTTAGAATTGAATTAGAGAGCCTTTAAGTAAGAACCTCAACATAGTAACAGGGTAGCAGGAGATGATAGTCTGTGCCCGCTGAATAATATGAGCAACCACTACCTTAAGGGAGTTGCGAAGTATTATTTATGTTGCACGGGGTGATCCTTTAGGCTAAAAAACTTAACCCCCCCCCCCCTGTTTATGTACTTCTTATATATACTTAGTCATTTAACATAGATCAATGTAATTGTATCCTTGTAGTCATTAAGATTGACCGATTCTCATGTGTTATAATAAGACTCTTCAACTTCTAAATTTTGTTTTATTTATTTTATCACCTATCCTAATTACATAATCCACATAATTTAAAGTTCGATCGAGACCCACAGTTCTATACCTCGAAGAGTGCCTAACACCTTCTCTTTGAGGTAATTTGAGCCCTTACCCGATCTTTGGTGACATAGACTAGTCAAACAGAGTTATTTGCAAATAGGTGCCCTAACGCATTTTAAAAATCATTAGGTGGAGAATCTTCTCTTTTAATACCCATTTAAAAGAGTTTTCACAAGTCGAAACCCGTTTTCGCAAGAAAACGGGGCACGGCAGCATGTCGACTCTGCTGGGGAATATACTTTGGCTCTTACCATGACGAACTTGACTTATGTGGATTGCTTTCCTTATTTGTTTTAAAATGCTATGACATGCACATATCTTTTCTTATTCACCTTTATTTGTTTTAAATTGCTATAACATGTGCATCCCTTTCCTTATTCACCTTTATTTATTTTAAACTGCTATGACATGCGCATCCCTTTCCTTCTTCTCCTTTATTTGCTATGATATGTATGACCTCTCTCCATCTCCATTGTCTTGTCTAAGACTACTATATTATGACTCTCCCATCCCTATTTCCCTACTTGCTTCATTACGTTCTCACATATTTTCATGAGCTAAACTAACTTCTCTCATTTGTCTTTCCTTTATTTTCTCTTCTTTTCATGTTCGCCTTTACTATATTATTTACTACTTTTACATACTTTTATCATGCAAATACTTGGCAATGTGTTATTATTTCTGTATTAAGCATGCTCCGCATCATACTCCACTCGTGCCAATCATTAACATAGCAGCGCTTGATGAGTGTCCGCGATTTCCTGAAATTACCTTTTTAAAACGGAAAGGCTTATTTGCGGTAGACTAGTTGATCAGCGGTGCAGTCGACAGTCCCGTGCCTTACCCTCTCAAGTTGTCCACTTGAGAGTACCAGTCTAGACCTTTCTAGAAACCACACTCCAATTTTAAAATGTACATGCATCATGCTAAACCTAGTACGAGTTGAAGCGTTAATGACATAACAACCCGCTTAGATAAACCTTGTCCAAAGTCCGATGGGATTTCAGTAATCCCAAAAGACACTATCATATTATGTGAATTACTTGGAAGAAATGTGCCAACATGTTGATTATTATTGCATAAGTAGTCGAATCTGGAGGGGGAGGGCTAACCTGTGTTTGGTTGCACAAAATGAAGAACGAAATCCCCAGGTTTCGTATGGTCCAAAACATCCCGCCTTTGCTACTTGACTGGTGGAAAGACCTTGCACCTTGTGACAAAAATCATTTGAAGAGAGTACTTGGTGACCTACCATCCTTGCTGAACATTCGTCCAAATAGGGAATTGATTGAGGCCGTTGCCATGTTCTGGAACGAGAAAAGAGCTGTTTTTGATTTGGCAACATAGAAATGACTCCTCTCCTTGAAGAAATAGGGGGTTTCGCCAAATTACCATGGGATAGTCCGGGACTACTAGTGCCAGAAAATCGCACTCCCCGCGGTTTTTTGAAAATGCTGGGTTTTAAGATGAATGATGAATTTCTTAGTCTAAACAAAATCATACATCCCTTTTAGTTTCTTTACGAGCTTTATGGGCATAGAGAGTCATATCGTCTTTATCACGAGGAACTAGCCATTACTTCCTTAGGATGGGTGCATCGCCAGGTTTACGTGTTCATTGTCTGCTTCCTGCGGGTTGTTGATCTTTCCGATGCAAGGGGGAAGGATTCATACTCACTTATCCATGGTCGCCAGGACCTTAATGGATGGCATCGAAGGACAAACTTACACTATCATCCCCATGATCCTTAGCTGAGATGTACCGCGCTCTAGATCGGTGCAAGCAGGGATTCGGACACTTTGAGGGTTGTAATATATTACTACAAGTCTAGCTGCTGAAAAACTTTCAGAGAGGAGAGTACCGTCAAGAGCTTTTGCGAAGGCCACTGAATGACTGCATAGCTAACCATCACCCAAAGAAAATGACGTTTATTCCAGGTAAGTTTGCACAGCTTGGAAATGCTATAGCGTTTCTTCAGCAAATCTGATAGACGAGCAAGTGCATTGGATGTTTGAATGGTTTCCTAGTAGTGAGTTCATTATCAGGTCAAGGGGGACTACTCATTTGGTACTGATCAGGCTACAAGGTATCTATCTTTATGCTCCCATAAGGGTAATAAGGTAATCTAGAAGAAAACATGTCATACCTCGGGTTTCCAACATGGTCCAATACAAGGCAGATTTCAAGGGAGATGTTATCCTATTCAATTTCGAAGTGCAACACATGTGGAATCAAAAGATTATTGTGGAAGGAGAAACTATTGAGCAACACAGGTATCACGCCGGCCATATGTGCTACTATCTATCATGGATGGAAGACGACGTAGCTGGGGATGTTAAACCAGGAGTCAATCTAAAGGATAGGATCATAGATGAAGTGGCCGAGGCACAGGTGAAATATAAGAGGTTGTGCAAAAGGGTGTTCGAGTCCGAAGCTAAGCATATGGAGCTGCACAAAGTGAACATGGAGGCGATAAGGGAATGGAAGGAGATTGCCACTAAGTCAACGGAAAGATTGGAATACTTGGAACAAGGACTGATGGAGCTAGAAGGGAAGATGAGAAAGAGACTTTGGGATTGTCAAGACATGGACGATGATGAAGGCGGAAAGCTAGCAAAAGCTTACTTATTGTTGGACATGCGCGATTTGGGAAACATTATTGATAGGGTCAAGAGAGCCATGCATGGAGAAGGTCCTTCAGGGACTAAGTATATTAGGAGGTGATGTTCTTTACTACCTTCTAGCTTAGATTAGATTTCGATATAATAAGGCTAAATGCTATTAGCAACTTTATTATTATTATTATTATTATTTTCATTTTAGTAAAGGATTGTTTTGGCTCATTTTCGCATTAATGAAATGAAGCAAACGTTGGCACCAATTTTCTCCAAGTCTATGTGTCGCTTAGGCCTACCTCAGGCACAATAAGGTCCACAAATTAGGACGTGATTATTGCATGACTTTATGAAACACATTTAAATATTGCGAACATTCTTTTATCTCACCTTACCAACTTGGTTACCTTTTGCTTTTCTTTCCTTTTTGATTATTCCCATTCCCAAAGGTTGGTTCGTGCATACTGGTATCATCAGCATACCACACTTGATCTAGAGGTCTCCACCTAGCAACTCGAAGAGCAAAAACAAGGGCAAAGGGAAAATGGATGATTTAAGTGGTATCCGAAAAGATAATGCTGCTATGGCGGAAAATGTTGAAACTTCATATGGTAGAAGCACTCCGGGGCAAAATGAGTTGGTCATACGATTTGAGCGGAAAATCCTGGAATTACAGGGCGAGCTTGAGCAGGTACGAAATCTGGAAAACCTTTCCCTTACTTTCAATGTTCCCGATATCAACCAGCAAAACCCGACTACCCAGTACCAAACACCACCACAAAACATGCAAAATCTGCATGAAACTGTTCATGCAAAGTCTTACAAGAGACGCCTTGTCTTGGTATATTAGCCGAACCCAAAGAAATGGGCAAATTGGGTGAGTATGGCATCAGACTTCATGGACATATTTAGGTACAATACAGAGAACGTGCCAGACATTTTCTACATTCAACACCTCAAAATGAAGCCGACAGAAACCTTCCGGGAGTATGCTACTCATTGGAGATCAGAGGCTGCAAAGGTAAGGCCAGCACTTGAAGAAGAACAAATGAACAAGTTCTTTGTTAGAGCTCAAGATCTGTAGTATTATGAAAGATTGATGGTCATCGAGAATCACAAGTTTTCAGACATCATCAAGTTGAGAGAGAGAATAGAAGAAAGAATCAAGAGCGGGATCGTAACTAACTTAGAGGCGCTGCAAGCCATAAATAAATCCTTGCAATCAGGAGGTATTTCAAAGAAGAAAGAAGTGAGTGCCGTGATGGTATCCTAGGGCCCTAAGTCCCCCCTCACATACCAAACACCTCCACCAACATATCAATCCTCACCCCAAAAATATCAATGCCCTGCCACCACCTACCATACCTACAACACTCAACCTGCATATTACTACTCACCTCCACCCGCCAACAAAAACTGCCCAAAGCCATGTCCAAATCTCGACCGCAGACCTCCTAGACAATACACCCCAATTGCTGAACCCATAGCCCAACTGTATAAAATACTGAAGGCCGTTGGTTACGTCACCCCTATTCCTGTTGTTGTTGTGGAAGCTTCCCAATGGATCAACCTCAACAAAATATGTGCTTATCATTCAGGCATGAAGGTTCATACCATTAAGGAATGCCGCACGTTGAAAGACAAGATTAAGACACTGATCGACACTAAGGTTATACAAGCAAAGGAAGCTGCACCAAACGTCCGCAACAACCCTCTCCCGGATCACAGAAGTGAGGGAGTGAATGTGATAGAAACTGTTGAAGAGTGGGATCAGAAAGGGTCCATAGGACTCATTCTAGAGGGAGATGCTCCTAAAAAATCTCCGGTCACCCTCACACCAGTTATGGTACAAACGCATGCGTCATTTGAAGTTGAGGTAGCTACACCCATCATTGTAATGGTATCTCCCACACCATCGTACAAGTCTGATGTCGTCCCGTGGGATTATGTTGCGAAAGCAAGAAGAAAGGGAAAAGCCAAAATGGAAGAAATAGGTGTCGCACAAGGTATGACTAGAACTGGCAGAGTTTACACACCTTAAAATCTGGGAGGAACAAGCAAAGAAGCGGCGCCTATGCCGCCTGTTGTTGAGACTGGCACTGATGATCTTTGGAGGAAGATACAAACAAGGGAGTACACTGCTGATCGACTAGTCTACTGCAAATAAGCTTTTCCGATTTAAAAAGAGTGATTTCAGAAAAGCGCGGACACTCATCAAGCGCCGCTATATTGATGATTGGCACAAGTAGAGTATGATGTGGAGCATATTTTATTCAGAAATAATAACACATTGCCAAGTATTGGCATGGTAAGTGCGTAAAAGCAGTAAATAAAATAGCAAAGGCGAACATGAAAAGAAGAGAAAAAAAAAGACAAAAGAGATAAGTCAATTTAGCTCATGAAAATGTAACGTAATGAAGCAGGTAGGTAAATAGGGATGGGAGAGTTATAATATAGCAGCCTTAGACAAGATGAAGAGATGGAGAGAAGTCATACATGTCATAGCAAATAAAGGAGAATAAGGGAAGGGATGTGCATGCCATAGCAATTTAAAACAGATAAAGATGAAGGGATGTGCATGTCATAGCAATTTAAAAAAAATATAGGAAAATAAGGGAAGGGATGTGCATGTCATAGTAATTTAAACAAATATAGAAAAATAAGGAAAATAATTCACATAAGTCAAATTCGTTATGGTAAGAGCCTAAGTGTTTCCCCAGCAGAGTCGCCATGCTGTCGCGCTCTGTTTTCTCGCGAAAGCATGTTTCGACACGTGACAACTCTTTTAATGGGTAATAAGAAAAAGATTTGCCACTCAACGATTTTTAAGGTGCGTTAGGGCACCTATATGCAACTAACTCTATTTTAACTAGTCTGTGTTATCAAAGATCAGGTAAGGACTCAAATTACCTCAAATAGAAGGTGTTAGGCACTCTTCGAGGTCCACAAATGTGGTTCCTGTCCTAATTTTAAACTATGTGGGATTATTAATTGATTAAGCTAAGTGATTGAACATGCAAATGATAAATTAGTATGTTAAGCGAAAGTATTAGAAAATAAAGGACGAAGAGAAAAGAAAAGAGTTTGAGCAACAAAATAGCATTTAGCATGAAAAGTGGGATTACTTGGACATAAATACATTTTATTAACCAAGAAAGTGACTACGATATTCTTTTATAAATAAAGTAGTGAAGTAGTTTTATAAAATATATTCGATCTGATATTTAAATACTCAACTGAGAAAAAGTAAAGTTGTCTCAATCATAATATAACAAAATAGTTAAATGTATGGTAATAAAATAAGTCAAAGCTTGCGACAAAAAAATGGATCAGAATAATTAAAATAAAAAGAGAAAAAAAAAAGATTATCAAAGTGGTATGTTTGATGTATGAATGAATTACTGTTTCGAAACCCAAATGCTGAAATAATTTCAACTTATTGTTTCAGTTATATCCATATACATAATTCACATTAAAGACACATAATTCACGATAATACCGAGTAAAGACATACATAGCGTTCATACAAAGAATCCTTCAGCTCGTAAATCCTTTTGCTCATCGCCAATAAAATATTGTTTCACTATGTATTTGCAAATCTCAAGTTCGTTAAAGAAGAGAGGTATGAAACGGGATAGACTTCTTCTCCACGACGAAATTGCTTGCGGTGAATTCCATGGTAATCGCGGCTCAAAAATAAAAATGGTTAGTAAAAAATGTGCGCTGCTTTAGAGGTATGGCGTTGTGACAATTGTTAATCACATGCCGTTGACCTTAATGGCGACTTTAATATGAGGTCAAAAATTGATATATAAGCACGTAAAGCAAGCAGTTTGACTAGCCGGTCAAGAACAAGGATAACACATAATAAATTATATTTTTATGCAATTAAAGAAACACTTAGCCAAGTAAGTGTGACGTTTAGTAAGAAAAGGTTTCACTAGAGGTGGCAAAATAATCAAAAAAAAAAAAAAATAGTTATCCATCCATATTATCCATCAAAAAATAAGTTAGTTAATGAACCATTTAAAAACGGATCAATATGGATAAAGAACCATATTATCCACTTAGAAAATGGTTAACCAAATGGATAATCAATGGATAACTAATGTGTTTAACTTTTACATTTCTAAAGCCTCAAATTGGAGTTCCTCAAGTTTGGAAGGCAAGGAATTCTCTCATAAGTGGTCATATTTAAGAAGCCGTGGATAATATGGTATCCATATTATCCGCCGGATAAACCCGTTTTTATCCATCTCAAATACGGGTTGGGTAGGATAATTTATTCCTTTGTTAAATTATCTATTTTGACCCGCTTAGTCAATTATCGTTTAAAAAAAACTAAAAAGAGACCGGCTTAGTCATTTTTTAAATAAATAAGTAAATATTTTTTTTGTTTATTTTTCTTGTTTTATGGACTCGACCTCAAAGTCCTTAATCTCCCACAAGTCATTAATTGACACTGGAGTAGATCCACACGCAGAACAAATATACCAACTGATTCATGCTACTTAAATATCAAAATTCATTCGACAAATCAAAACATTTAAAAGAACTACCAACTCTTAGCAGTAGGTTATTAAGTTACTAGTGGGAATGGCCCGTGCTGAGCCCGGCCCAAACTTGATTAAAGTAGCAGCTTATATTAATTTATAAAGAAAATAAATTACATTCTACAGAGAACAACTTGCATTTTGATCAGTTATGTATTGAGATATGTGAGTTGATTTGTTAAACATTATGGTCTTTGGGAAGAAGCGCGTCGTAATCCTTTTGAATATCCTTTGGATGGCAGTAAATTTCTTTCGATTCAATCTTAGAAAGTTGGATACGTAGCAGAGTGAAGGAAACAAATTCAAGCCAAAAAGGAGATCATATTTACTTCCAGTCTTTCAACGCACTATTTACATCAGCTACAACACCAATATATTTTACCGGCTAACAAAAATATATATGTACATGCTAGTAAGTTACACAAAGTGAACTGTGTTGTCCATGTTTTCTATCCCTTTGAATTATCATTTGGATGATAGTAAATTTCTTTCGATTGGGTCTTAGAAAGTTGGATACGTAGCAGAGTGAAGAAAAAAAAGTCAAGCCAATAAGGAGGTCATATTTACTGTCAGTCTTTCAACCCACTATTTACATCAGCTACAACACAAATATGTTTTACCGGCTAACAAAAATATATATGTACATGCCAGTAAGTTACACAAAATGAACTGTGTTGTCCATGTTTTCTGCGATTTTGCAAACAAAACGACGTCAATAACGGCAAGTGGCAACATTTTCTGGTACCTGAAAAAAGTAGGGGTTGTTCTTTGCATTACCTGTCAAGCAGAAGCTAGCGATCTTCAAACACGTATTTACTTAGTAGGATAAGACGTATGTACAAGCATTTTACAGAGTTATAACACCCTGCGAACAAAATGCACTTGAGATTTCAAATTGATAGTTGCAGATCAATAAAAACGGGAGTTGCATCAACTTTAGAAGGTGTATTTAGTTTTCGAACTCACAAATTTGGTTATTTATAGCTAAGGTGATGGCACACAGAATACCTTTGTGTATTAGCCTGCAATATAGTGACAATTATGACGTCTTTAGTGTTGTGCACAACTTTTTTCTCTACTTTGTTCTGAAAGACCTATTTTCAGATGCTAATACTGTCTACAATATTGTACTAAAAGACTTCAACTAACCTAAAAACCTACGCTAATCATGTTGGGCCTTTGCATCAGAAACTATTAATGAATCATGTCCATAAACATAAAATATGGGTAGCCAAATCTTCTTCTTCCAGTTCTGGTGAAAATACCAGGTGGCAGAAGGTCACAGCAGTTCTGCAATTTTCCCTTCATCTTCTGATCAACTATATGCTACTCTTAATCTTATGGATATTCAATTTCTTGCTCCTATCCTTTATGATATTTTAAAATAATACTATGTTAGAGTTTTTATCTGTTTTGAACATTCACTCTTCCCTTCTATTTTAAGACAGAATTCTCTGCCTTTATAGTTGAATAAATCCTGCAGCACATTTATTTAACTGGTTTTATCAGTAAACTACAAATTGAGAAATATGTTGCATAATCTTAGTCAGTTATAGCAATACAAGGGAAATAAAAGTGCAAGGTAAAAAGTATAAATCAATCCAAGCACAAGAACGTCTTAGAGTACCTGTACAGATAAAGTAGTACTACTTTATAAGTATTTTTTTATAAGGAATAAAAAGCGCAACAATACTGAATTGAACAAATAGGAACTTAGAGAATTCTTTCATAGGTAGGAGTACTGTAGTATTACTAATATTTAATGAAAGATAATGCACTTGAAATTTAGCTAACAATGGATTGGCAACATTAGCAACACAGTATTGTTTACCAATCACAGGCAAATTAGGAGTTAGCATGAAACTACTTCTTTCTCTGTCTGTTCTTTTTGGATTTGTTGCTGGAGGGCATTCTTTGGAGAGGATGAATATGAGCGAAATAGAGCTTATGAATGAATATATCATGAAATGCAATATGCAATAGGCCTTTTTTCTTTTGAAGTTTCTTTTGAGCTGTTTGTGCTGCAATTATAATTTGCTACTCGAACAGCAGAAGTCGTAGAAGTTATACTTGAACATGAGTAACAAGCTCCTAAAAGTTTATCACAAGTATGGAACAAAGTAATGAAAAAGTCGAGATAAAGTTTATTAACCTTCATTTTTTCTTGGGGGGGGTCTCCAGTTCAGTTTGTTGCCTCTTGCTAGAAGAGCCACATTCCGTAGTTAACTCGTTCTTTATCTCTTCTATGGGTGTAACTTGTTCCACATTCGACTGATTGCTATCTTCGTTTTGTATATCTTTGTTCAGCTCAGCATTTTCCAATTTAGTGTTACTGCTCTCTCCAATTTCTTCAGAGGCTACTGGTACGGGCAATTGAAACAAATCTTGCTTGACGGAGTAGGATACAATGAACAATCGTGGATCAGAAGTTCTAGAAAATGTTTTTCGCAGTTGTATCTTGAAGAGTTTACGAGGAAGACGCTGTCGAACATGTTCAAGAGGTAATGGCCGGTTCTGCAGGAGAGAAAAAGATAAATTTAACACATTAAAATAGTACTCAAAAGTAATATACTTTGCATTAATTGGAAGTTTTAAGCCTATAAAGTACTTGGGATACAGAGGCTACAAGCTTCTATAGCTTTTAATTATCTTTTGATTAATGATGAATTTAAGAAGCCAATTGTAATATTTAAGCGACCTAAAGGAGATGTTTTAGTTTTCGACAGGCATGTGGAAATGGCGGTATAAGTAGACATAATTGGTACTTTACTAAGAAAATTGTTGACAACCTCTATGCATTGGCAGTAACTAACATTGCCAAGCAGTACAAGTCAGATGATGAACTAACAAAGCAACATTGAATATTCAGGTAACAACCTAGGGTTAATCAATTAACAAGTATACGTTGGTGGGGAAGAAAAAGTACGTAGTTGCGTAAGGTAACGTAAGTCAACATCATTTTGCTTAATACAAGCAAACAAAATGGCATTTTTTCCTCGTTTTGTTACTCTTCTTGTCTGTGATTCTTTATTTTTTCTCTCTTCTTAACTTTAAGTTCTAATTTTCAGTTATCACTGAAATTTAATCTAAGAATTTTCAAGGGGTTAATGTTAATGTCCTTTCAAGGCACTTTGTTGAATTTATAGAAGGAAGAATAAAGACATTTGAAAAGAATGGTTTGTTCTAATCACACTTGACTAAGTATTGGATGACTTGCAGTTCTTTTTTTTTGTGTGTTGGTGTCTGCTCCAATTTGCGTGCAGATGTGTGTGCACAGTTGCATGCCTCTTGTCGGTCCTTGTATGTTTGTATAGAGGCAGAGGCGGACTGAGGATTTTTATGCCAGAGCTCAACCAGTGCCCCATAAAGGATTTTAGTGTTCAGGGTGCCAAGTACTTTAAAATTAACCATTTTCAAGGTATATACATATACATATAAAGGATTTTTGCCGAAGCTTATGGGTCCGGTGACCCCTCACCATAATACATAGGTCCGCCTCTATTTAGAGGACGTGGTTACTTGGTTTAGAAATGTTGTAAGATTTACCTATATGATACATATTTTTCTTGTGATGCAGATCCAGAGCCAGGTCTCAAGAAACTAACCGTTGATAAAGAGTTTGAGCAGTACTTTTCCATGCTTATGCTGTAAAAGAAACCATTCATTTTGACAGCTGGTTTTAGTGATTAATAATTGGTTCTACTGGCTGGTTTCTAGATGTTGGCAATATAGAGTGTTTTGACTTCTGGGATCTAGACACAAAAGGCAGGAGGGTTGTGAATGAAGATAAGATGCAATGTCCATCCTTGAGGGTAAAGGTTGCCAAAAATTAAGGAGTAAGGAGTTAGGAAGAACAGGGGACGGGAGAGTTCATTGGATCATCATATTCAAGCCTTAGGGAGGAGGATATGTTGAGCTCATTTTTCACTAACTATGTTTTCTTTTTTGCAGGAAAAGTTACTGTTCTCATGCCTTATCGTATTATACGATTTCTTTGGGTGGTATTAGCACCTAGTGTTCATTCCTTAGAAGGAGTTAATATGGTAAGCACAAGCATGAAGTTGAAGACATCACACAGTTGGTTTATGGTCAGTAAACGAAGCAATACTTTCATGAAACAAAGGTCAGTACTCCAGAAAGAAGGTACTGCTGCTAGAGAGAATCAAGGCAGAGTTCATCATGAACTATACAACAGGAATGTACCAGGTTGGGAAAATAGGAATATGCTGCCCAGAAATATGCAGCGCTAGTCTTTGAATATGGGACCAAAGGGAGCATTATGGATCATCTTAATGCAGTCCATTTCATCAGCACTTGATACAGGGAGCCAGGTAAAACTACACAGGAGTTGTCAAAAATATAACATTGCAGAGGAAGTTGAATATGCTAAAGATCAAACATTCAATCACCATGATCAAACCTTTAGGGGGAACTTTGTGTTCATTTTTGCAGGAGACATTACTGTAACTATGCCTTATCTTTTGAGGAATTTCCAGTTGTGTACTCATTCCAATGGAAAGGAATCAAAGCTACGTATAAGCATAGTGGCAAGGAGATTTTGGAGGACATTAGGTGCTATATTGGATGCCAAAACCTTAGGGTGGAGGCTGTTTCTATTTGTCATTTGCACCTATGTTGTTGACCAGATATTGCAGCGTAGTAACCATCATTTGCAGCTACAAAAGAGAGACTTATATCAAGGCAATTACAAGCTAGGATTGCCCAGTTTTTTTAGCAGCATCAGCAGGCTTAGCGAGCTTCCTAGCTATCTTTGGACCTCGCCTAGCCAGACCTGTAGCGCGGCAAAAACCAGGCAACGCAAGGGTTTTAGCCAGGTCCATCATGCTATATACCTGGCGACGTGAGGATGCCAGCTCGATCTCGCCTGCAACCTGGCGACGCCCTTGTAATGTTAAATTTAAGACTAAATATTGTGTTGTTGTTTCTGTTGAGTTTTTTATTTTGATATTATTTTTACCTCTATGTATGGTTCTGTTTGTTTTGAAAAACTTATCCAGTAGACCATTTAACGTGTACGTGAGACTGCTTTAGTTGTGATTCTGAAATTCAGTTATAAATAA
The DNA here is from genome assembly GCF_001879085.1 of Nicotiana attenuata. Taxonomy (NCBI): domain Eukaryota; kingdom Viridiplantae; phylum Streptophyta; class Magnoliopsida; order Solanales; family Solanaceae; genus Nicotiana; species Nicotiana attenuata. The sequence continues at coordinate 106,552 of NW_017670391.1, forward strand.
AATATCAAATCACTTTCTTTAAGATATTTTTTCCAACTTATTTAATTAGTGGTTACATTTTATCTGCAAAGGCAAACATCAAAGAATACATAATTGGAAAAAGTAAGAGCAAACTTGTTTTCACGGTATCATAATTGTAAAAAGGTTTCTCCTGCTGCCATCAACAACGTACCTTAGTTGATATTTCACAGATATCTGTGGCGGTCATATCAATAAATTTCTCTCCTAATTCGCCTATTAATGTTGCAACAGTTGATCCACTGGCATCTGTCATTACAACCTCAAAGCGGGCCCTAATATGCAATTAATTTGCATTATTTGATTTTCATAAAGCCAATGACTGAAGAAACTTTCTTTCTTTGAAGATATAGAACGAATATATTTTATGAAGCTCGGACTCCAAGACGCAATACCTGGGTGTCAACATCGCACATTGCTTGCAGCTCACACAGTGAATATTTTCGGTGAATGAGTTCTGTACTGCTGCCCGCAATGGAAACACAGTAATTCATAGAAATCTTGGTCGGCAGTCGGAAATGATAATTTACCTTCCACATAAAACAGGTGTATCTGTGAAAGAGGAGAATGCAAGTAGATTTATTAGTTGTGGTAAAAATACTAAAGTTGTCTATATGTACACATATCAGCATGCGTGAAATGCACATATATGAGGTTGTGACTGGATAGCAGCAATTGGAACAATATCGTCTTGGTCTGCTGCAAGCACCAGAGACGATCAACCCCCGTTTGCTGAGTGTATCTCATTAGTCTTGGTCGGTTGTCTTTGACCCTGTACGTGTATAGAGGCATTTCAATGGCAACAAAATGTGAGGCACATTTAAAATGACACAAAGAGGTTGTCACAGCTGACAAACTTATAAAACATAGGAAATAACAGGAATTGGTTGCTCCAGTGACAAATTATTGTGAAGATTACACCAACAATACTGAAAATTAACAGAAAGTATCGAAAAAATATTTTTTCTAGTTGACCACAGTTATAATGTATAGAACATAATTTTCAACTGGCCAGAGCTCCAACATATAGTACAAATATGGTGTGTGGACATATAGTGTAGACATGTTCTAAGAATACAAATAAGAAACTATTAGCCTCAGTGACTGCAGTAGTTCCTGTTGAAGGAGTAAATTAATTTTGCAGAAATCTAGTCAACATTGACCAACGGTATCAGCTTATTTGTCAGATGGTATAGCAGCTAACTCCGAAAACCAATGTGGTGCAGTGCTATTTCATAGCTAATCAAAGGGGTAATAGTACATATTGGAAGCTCATAGAAGAACTGGTTATTCTTACCAATGTTATATATACCATACCAAAATACTCACTGAATATAAGAGCAAAGTGACACTTCCCCAAGAGTAGTTCAGTTTTGGTGAGAAAATTTGCATATATAACATTGGTAAGAATAACCAGTTCTTACCAATGTTGTAAGTAAGTAACATGTTCACGCAGACACAATTCGGTAAGACTGGAATTCAAACAATGCTGTAAGTAAGTAACATGTTCACGCAGGAGAGTGAAGGTTGACAGAAAGGTCATTTAAATGATGCATATTGTGTGTTTAAGCATACAAATGTAGCATGACCTACACAGTTTTTTCCAGTTTAGAACTAATGACTTCTGGAATATGTAATTGTCACTGTATTTTCTAAAGTCTACGCAGCGAATATATAGTAAAAATATACATTTTAGGGTTCAAAAAAGAGAACAGATAAATTACCTGATAGATTGCCGCGTATAAGGATTCAGAAGGGAACTTTCTATCTGTATAGGAACTTAAGAACTTATCTAAATAGTTTTTCATATTTTAATATATTGCACTTTATCATTCGTTGTTAAGGTTTTTTTGTCAACCAAAAATATTTCTATAGAAAGTTGTAATTGATGTAGAAGAGTAAATAAGGGAGCATTTGGATGGATGCTTTCAGCCAATGTGACACATTGGAAAATCAGGTTATTGGCTTTTGAAAAATCATCAGCAGTTTATTTCCTAGTTGATCAAATTCATCAAGATCTGTTATGTTTAAGGGTCTCATTGTGTGTCTATTTGTTAAAATTGCATTTGTAATTAGTGGCTTATTGTCTTTATTTATTTTCTATAAACTTGCATACATCTAGTATGTGCTTTCTTATTATTCCTCTTGTATTTCTTGGATTTTGGGATGTCTTAAATCTACTGAATCTTAAGGAGGTTCAGGGTTGGTTATCTAAAATAACGAAGGTTTCCGTGTTCTCCATAGTGTAGTACAAACTGTTTAACCAATTTTGTGGTTATGATGTCCAGATATCGGGTTTAATGCACTCAGCATCTACTCAAAGCTGGCTTAATACTCAAAGTAACTCATATTATATATGAATCATGTTTTAGCTACAAAAATGACGCGGGCAGTAGAAGATGAGAAATATTGATCTCCCGCTTACTAATGAAGTCTTCTTGACTAAGATGTGTCAGATGATAGCAGTCAATGTATACATTAAAAAAAGGCAGTAATGGACATATTAAAAAAACAGTGCTAAACACATTTCAGACTTCGTTGCACTTCTTTTCTCGTGAGTAGTATTGGATTTTACCAAGGCCAATATACAAAAAAAATTGTACTAAACCATGGTAATCGCTGAAATGTTGTAGCTCACAATGTCAGGACGAAGAGAAAGCTGTATTATGACTGAAAGCTTATACAATTTGTTTTTGGAGATCTTATGCCTTGTTCTATTCGCAGAAAGATTAAATTTGTTGAATAAAACGGTAAGGCAAGTGTCATAGATCAAACTGAAGATGCAATAAATGAGTCTGGAGAAATTTCTTCTTGCTAGCTTTAGTCGAAGAAGGTGACATTGATGAGGAGATGGTTGAGATTATAATCTCATGACACTATAACTTCTTAATTGAAGGTATCTGACCGAAGTAATCAAGTGAATAAGACGACATTGTAGCCAATTTTTTTTACAAGTAGTTGCGACAACAATAAAGTAAATAGAGTGCTAGCAGACTTACTTGGTATCCATTACGATGACTTCACGACATTTGCTACTGTTAGCGCCAACATACTTTATGGAGCCACAATTCACCACAACGGCAACTATATCTGTTTAGTGGACGTTGCAAATGAGTTATAATTTAGACCAATGTACACAGTGTCAGAGTGTAAGGATACAAATAAATTTTAATTGTTAGAGTATACTACGATGGTTACCAAATTCCGTATTCCGTTGCAGCTCGTGCAAATATGCAAAGGGTACAGTATTCAACCTCGTCGGCGGCGGGAGCGTGGGTCTTGTATGTTGTCATCTTTCACCTCTTCGACAACAGTGAATTTGTCAATAACCTATTCAAAACGGCTGATAGGCACTCCGTAGGGTAGAAACCCTCACTTTTGCAGTAGATATCAAGTAAGTGGAAAACGGGGTGAGCTTGTCTGTATACTTTTCTATGTCTTCCCCGTACAGAACAGCGCCTACTTGCTCTTCCTGCAGTTTAATAGAATGATGAGTTACTCAATTACCTTTGCAGAAGTGTATCCATATAGACACATGGAGACATACCGATGCGAAATACTGAAATATTAAAATAGTAAACAAGTACAGTATGAGCAGCCGCAAACTCATGAAATACAATTGATAACTAATCTATACAGGAATTGGAATTTGTAGAGCGCTACCAAAAAAAAAAGGGGGTGGGAGGAAAAATATTAGTCAGTCATAAAGCGTAACTAAAATTATTTTATATCATTGACATAAAGTCAGCATCTCTCTTTGAACTAAAGAATGTGTAGTTGAACTCCCCTTTCTCAGATGTACATCTCATGCAGCAAAAGTAAAGAGAATCAACTGTATTGCACCGCAAAATATGTAAAGTAATTATATACGTCTAAAACGTTTAAATGAGAGAAGAAACTGAGTCGGGATACTTTTTGTGACCACCCCAGAAATTCTAAAAGTTTTAGATACTTCTGTTATGAGGCCAAGGTGAAGCTGCCACCACTTTTAGCTACCTTTCTTATGACGCCACCATCTCAAGCTTCCACCAGTTGTTTTCTCTTTTCTTCTACTTGTCAATTGGAATTTAGGGGGCAAGGGATAACTAAATGCACAGGTTCTTGAGAACATGAAAATTTGGACAAAACGATGGAAGAATAATAGTATAACCAAAGTGGTTTGTGAAATCTTGATACTGCTCGAAACAACTTTGAATGCGATTGACGATATTTTGTTCTTAGTCTCACTAATAGTTCAGTAGTAATAGTAGAGAAAGCAAGTTAATAGTTCCCTATGGACGACATCAAATAGACATGTTACGAAGTGTCATTCGTATTCCATGCGGGTAGAGAGTTAAAAAATCTCTTGGTAAACAGAAAAATTAAAATGATGTATACATTAGTTAACTGAGAGTTGGTATTACATGGAAAATGCGTGGTGTAGCAGTCAAAAGGTTTGCAACAGGGTAGTAAATAAAATGAACTTCAAAGGATTGCAAATTAGTAGGGTGAATAATAACTTGGATACAATGTATGATTACCAAAGGACATTGACATATTAGTTACTCGTATTATTATTAGCCAATTACGTAAAACGTTTCAAGGACAATACCATGATTTCAATAATCTGACAGTTGTAAAAGTCTAAGTTTACTACGTTAGAGAAAACGTCTACATTTAATCCTTCACCTTACTAAGTAAAAGCATATCTGATCAGTTAACACAAGAAAAACAATATGGTTTTAATAATCTGTCAATCGTGGAAGGATAAGTATGAAATGGCACTCCTACAGTTCAAGGAAAGGTCTAAAGTGCTAACTTAACGAATGAAAATCAATCGAGAAGAGTCTTTCACGTAAGAGAGCACTTTAAATTAAAAGGAAACAAAGCCAGAAGTACTCACCTATTCCAGCCAGCAAGCAGAGACACTAAAAGGAACAGAGCAATAAGCTAGAAAACCCAAAGCAGAACAGAAGCTGTTGAAGATATTATTAGCGTCACCCCTAATCGGATATCCATCCAAATACAGGTGTTACACATCTGGCCAAATACGGGTGTTACACATCTGGAGAAACAACTGACAGCAGCAGAAGCAAGAACTAGTTTGTCTTCCACGTCGATGGAAAAGGCGCGTAGCGGGCAAACTGAAAAGACTGCTACAGAAAATACAAACTGAGCAGAGTGACAAAAATACCCCGACTTCTGATCCAAAAAAGGGGATCTAACTGTAAATCGGAAGCAGGAAGACGAAGAGTCCAACCTGAAGTTAAAGATGACTCTTCTGCTGGATAAAATCCCGAAATTACCCTTTTGGACAGCAAGCAGGACGACGAACAAGCCCTTAACTCCCGCTTCTAAATAGTAGTATAAAATAAAATGCATAGAGCGGTACAAATCCACACAACTCGTTTAGTCATTAGCTTCTCATTACAGGTCTATTTCAATATATCCCTACATGTAATGCATAACAGTTCTAAAAGATATTAATAATGATTGGATTAAACTCTAAGAAGTAGTAATAAATATTATAATCGGAAGAGAGGAATTATATCATAATGAAAATAGGACTATTGCACTCGAGTTATTTTGAGTTCTATTACCATATCACTAAGGAATACTTCCAGTAGTTCATAACTTTAATTGTAAAAATTATAGCAAGAGGCATAAGCAGCAACATTTGAGTGTCATTAAATGTCTTGACCCTAGTTGAAAGCAGAAACAATAAAAAAAAAATGTGATTTTAATACACGATCAAACACATGCATGCCCCAGATGCATATTTCACTACAAAGCAAAAACCATATTCATAATAACAGGAAGTTATGAACATACACCAAAACTCCGAAAACCAATAAACATCAAATCGAACAGAGATGAAAATTAAATATTCGAGGCGGGGGTACTAGTGATAATGGCATCCGAAAGAGAGATGAGAGTGGAGAGAGGCGGCATGGGACTCTAAGGTAGTATGTCTCCTCTTTTTGGTTCTGTCCGTATGTATTTCTCTCCTCACCTTAGGGTATAACTTGTCCCTGTAAAAATTGAGAAAGAGGAATATAAATAGATGGGGGAGAGAAAAGAGTCGTTGGTAGGGGATGTGAGAAAAAGGAAAAAAATACTAGATCATGGAAAGAGTAATATTTGCCCAAAAGAAGGAAAGATTTTTTTTCTAAACCATGGTGATATGGGTAAGGATTTTGGTGAATTTAGAAGATTCATCCTCGATATTGGAGTGCCTTTTGTCACGATTCAAAATTCACTAGTCGTGATGGCACCTAACTCAACCCGCTAAGTAAGCCAACTAATAATTATCCAATTTCAATAATGTTAATAAGAGAATTAAACAAAGGAATTATCTGAATCTTATACACTTCCCAAGGACTGGTAATACAAATCATGAGCTTCTAAGAATATAATTTACAAGCTGGTATGAATAAATACATCGTCTGTTTGAAAAGTACATAAACAGAGTTTATAAATCTAAGGCTACCATGATCAAGAGGCAGCTACAGCAGGAATGCAAGTACAACTTCAATGCTAGCCCCCGCCATGCACAGCAACATCGGCATCCGAAATCTGCACGCAATGTGCAGGAAGTGTAGTATGAGTACAACCAACCATATGTAGTCAATAAGTAATAAACCTAACATTAGGTTGAAAGTAGTGACGAGCTGGAACATAAGTCGGGTCCAACACCAATAACCAATAGCAGTTCATAACAATGTAAAGCAAGTAAATAAAGAAGTAGCTTAGAGATAAAATGGCCAGCCTTTTCATAATTTTCCGAAAACAATTTCGCCTTTCGAGTATATCAGTGAAAACCCAAATCCTTTACAAAATCGTCAAAAATATGAGTAAGTTTGAAAACTGTAATTTTTCCCAAAAAACCTTTCCACAATAAATAGATGTTTCATTTTTCTTTCCAGATAGCAAGTGTAAAATACCTCTCTATGCCCACATATCAATGTGTGTAAAAAGCCATGAATGACGTGATACCGTACGGCATGAGGAAAATGCATCTCTATGCCTGTATGTCATGTGCATGCCAAAATGCTATGCGACTCGGTGATAGAACCATATGCATACTCTCAGAGTATCAGTCACTCAGCCCTCACGGTCACTTAGTCCTCACACTCACTCAATCCTCCCAATCACTCGGCGCTCGGCACTCGACACTCGACACTCGCACTCAATAGGTACCTGTGCTCACTGGTACAAACTCCGGAGGGGCTCCCTCAGCCCAAGCGCTATAACAATCCATTCATGGTATTAATCAATAAAACATGATGCGGCGTGCAGCCCGATCCCATAATCATCCTCACAATGAGGCACTCGGCCTCAATCAGTCATCAATCTCTCCAGTCTCTCGGGCTCAAAAATATCATGAAGAAATCAGCCCAAAAATGATGATATGATGCATCAATAAATAACAACTGAGACTGAGATATGATATGAATGCATGAACATAACTGAGTACGAAATATTAATGGAATCAGTGAGATGACAACAAGAAACGACCATTGTGGGTCCCAACAATATCGGCACAAAGCGTAGACATGATATCTAGCCTGATTGGCAGCTCAATTACTTTATCACATGGTGAAACAGATATCAACAAAATAGGACTAATATACAGTGCTATGGAAACAACATAGTCACAACTCAAAGGGGGCACGCCCACACGCCCATCACCTAGCATGTGCGTCACCTCAACACTAATCACATAACACGTAATTCGGGGTTTCATATCCTCAGCACTAAGTTTAGAAGAGTTACTTATCTTGAACAAGTCAATTCCAATACCGAGCAAGCCAGGTGATGCTCGAAAAATTCCATCACGCGCTCAGCGACCTCCGAACGGCTGAAAACTAGCCAAAAGCAACTCAAATACATCCGATAAAGCCCAAGGAAACAATTACAAATGATAAAGATCGAATCCTAAATCAAATCCCAAATACAGACAAAAATCACACCTTGGCCCGCACCTCAAAACCCGACAAAACTCACAAAATCCGACAACCCATTCAATTACGAGTCCAACCATACTAGTTTCAATCAATTCCGACTCCAAATCAACATTCAAACCCCAAAAATTCATTTTATGAAATTTCTACAATTTTTCCAATTTCCATCTCAAAATACTAATTGGATGATGAAAACAATGATATATTCATGTATATTAACCAAATCCGAGTTAGAATCACTTACCCCGATGAATTTCTTGAAAACCCCACGAAAAATCGTTAGAAACCGAGCTCTCTAGGTCCAAAAATGAAATAATACCCTAATCCTCGGTTATATAGTACTCCCTCTGACCTCCCAATGTGCGGTCCGCACATTTCCAAGTCCTGCGATCGCACGAAAATTGTGCGGCCACACTTCATAGCCTCTCCACTAGTAGGATTCAGTAAATTGGCCATAACTTTCTTTATTGATGTCCAAATGATGATAGCTTTACCTTTATGGAAACTAGACATGAATGTCTATAACTTTAGTTTTTGAATCATCTCCAAATTCCTTGTGGATCAACATATATATGCTTCCAAAAGTCGGACCAGCGAACCTGCAGAACATCCTGAAGTGCGGCCGCAGACAAAATTGTGCGGTCCGCACTTTTCCTCTATGGTCCCCATATTTTCGTCTACTGCGGCACTTTTTCATCTGCTACAGCACTCAAAAAAGTGCCTTAGCACATGGAATTGTGTGGTCCGCACTTCCAACGTTCCGGAAGACCATTAGAGTGCCGAAATGCCCGGACTCGCTCAAAACTCACCCCGAAACTCACCCGAGCCCCTCGGGACCCTGTTCGAACATACCAACAAGTCCCATATCATAACACGGACCTACTTGAGGCGTCAAAACAGACATAACAACATCAAAACGACGAATCACACCTCAATTCGAAATCAATAAATTTGAAACATCAAACTTCCATACCGATGCTGAAACCTATCAAATCACGTCCGATTGACCTCAAATTTTGCACACAAGTCACATTTGACATTACGGACCTGCTCCAACTTCTGAAATCGGAATCTGACCCCGATATCAAAAAGTCGACTCCTGGTCAAACTTTCCAAAATTTTAATTTTTGCCATTTCAAGCCAAATTCTACTGCGGACCTCCAAATCAAAATTCGGATGCACTCTTAAGTCCAAAATCACCCGACGAAGATAACGGAACCATCAAAATTCCAATCTGAGGTCAAAAACTAAAAAGTCAACTTGGTCAAACCTTTCAAATTAAAAGCTTCTAGCTCAGAATCATTCTTCCAAATCAATTCTGAATAACCTGAAAACCAAAAGCGACGATTCACATAAGTCATAATACATCATACGGAGCTACTCATGCCCGAAAACTACCGAGTGAACTACAATTGCTCAGAGCGACCGATCAGGTTGTTACATCCTCCCCCACTTAAACATACGTTCGTCCTCGAATGTGCCTAGAGCTGTTCTCAAAACCATCAAACCGCAGTGTAACCTTACCTTGCACATACCTGGGGGTGATCCAACGTCACCCTATCCCATATAGGTCTGATAACACAACATAACGGAAATTTCAAAATTCATCACCTCAGAACCAAATTTCCAACATCCAAAATTTTTATAAGATCAGAATCTCGCATCTACACACTGTATAAGTCTAAACAAGCTATATCAAGCTGTAATCATAACCCAATATGTAATCGCATGATATACCGCATAAATCAAATACTCATAGTGATAATTTCTAATCACGGTAGGTGCTCAAAATAACCCAATACTAGTAATAAACCTCATATCAAACAAAGCCTCGTTCTAAAACCTTTGTACACTATCGATGATGAAAGAAATATGCAGAAACTCATAACCATTCCTCAGATCAGCCAGTTGTGGAACTCCCTCTCCTTCAATAGGAACTATAGCAAATTTTTAAGCCGATCAGCAACAATATGCTTCCAAATATACCACAATCAAATCCGATTGCACCCATTCTAGGTACGATGACCTCATCTCATCTAACATAATCACTCTAGTGATATGCCACTTCAATAGAATCTAAAGCCACAACCCCTGCAATCCGTGAACCAGTAAGCAACAACCCAAATGTACTCAAATCACAGAAAATGACTCAAACGAGGGAACTGTCCCGCAAGCTTAACAAGTACGGCCCCAATGAAATGCTGGAAATCCATCACATACCGTAGGACCATCACACAAATCTAACACAGAGGTTCATGCCTCAACATAACCCCGCTGCAATGCGTGACCCCATCTAAACACTAGTCCATGGCATATAACTCAAGCCACCTTGCTCAAATCAACAACCACGTACGATTCGACATGAAGTTCCCAAAGTGTATTACCATAACCACGGAGAAGCAAATGACGCAATGCTATACAAGCCCGAAAGCACATAACCAATGCGCAATCAATCATGCAACACCCAAATACTCATCTCGCCCAAATTCCGCTAAAAAGCCCAAATAGAATCCCACCGTATGTGCATATAACCAACGAATCACACCCCCCCCCCCCCCCATAGCATAGAAGAGTAATTCACAAATTATTTTAGAACACGAATAAGCTCAACAACAACTGAATGGCACATCCCTCAACAATAGCAGTATGGAGCCAACCCATTCGACTAGGTGTAGAATGCACATCCTAACTAGGCCTACCGACGGACACCCAAAATCAACTCTAGTCACCCACAATTAGATAAATAACCCTCCGAAAGTCCACAGTGACCGAATCATAACACATACTATCATCTGGCTAGCTTCGGCCACAACTTCATAGTCCATAACCATGAAATAATCTACTCATGAGAACTCCAGTCTCCAAATCCATAGAGAACACAAATCATCATATATGATCCCTACACCGCCGCCTGAATGTCTAACACATCTCTCATACAAGATCATCCCACGAGGCATACTTCTCAAATTCTTTCATGCCACATCGCAAAATCTGAATATCAGCAGTGGATCAACCAGACGAGTACCACAATACCAATGAAGTACCCATAAATCAAAACACAATGCGCCTTCTAAAATACAACACTCTCCTCAAGCAATACCAAATAGTAGTATCATTAACTTAGTCTTCTGAAACCGTCCATGCTGCCTAAGAATTCGTGACCTTTCCTTTCGAAACTGAACCTTGACCTTACACATGCAAATCTCAATCTTACACAACACACTGCATACACCATGCCGTCATATGAAATCGCTATACACCACATGCTCCTCGCACTAGAAGGAAATATTCACCTCGAACCGTGATAGAAATCATTGAGAACTCTTCAAAGCCTATTTGCACATAACCAAGTCATCAGAACTAAATCTCTCTAACTCAACCAAGCCACACAGGTCACCCAAAAAAAAAACCCAGGATCATTACCATGAAGCACCTGTAGAGACTCGCCACAACATAAGTAACCAAAGAACCAATCATACCCATTACCATGCTGATCCAACCTATTACCAAGTTGTTCTAATTCTCCGAGTTCCTTCGAAATTACCTTCAGATCGATACTTCTCCTCTCCATAATACCACAATCTTCAACCAAGACTCACCACACGAGACCCTAGTATAATACCACACCGCCTTAAGGCTCATAAGCCGTTGAATGCTCTCTTAAGCACCCAAAAAGTACCACAACTGAGATACCCACTCTGAAGAGACCTTCTGTGAATTTAAAGTTGTTCATCTTACCTTCCTGAAACTGAATGTAGAATCCATAGTGATTTAGAAATACTGCTAGTCTCGACACCATCCCATGTAACTCTCAGCTTCTAGCCATATACAAATTTGCAACATTCTCAATTACCACGTATAAATCTTGAATTCATTAGAACCATTCTCGAGAGACACCCACTCTACTTGAATCTCAATAGCACCGCCCAAACGGACTAAACGGCCTGGGCCCCATTTGCACCCCAACACCCTAAGAAGTAATTCACACCTCTAAGCAACCTAGCAAATCTCTATTCCATGAACACTACATCCTTCACGAATAACCACTCAATCATTCCATGATTTCCATATACCCATAGAGTGCAATACACCCCGTATCCAGAAATTTCCTTACTCAAGTCATCCTCGATCTCAACCTCTGTAAGCCATAACTGATTCACTAGTATACCTCAAACTGAAACCAATACAACACATAACCGCATAATCAACCGATAGCAAAATCCCCCACTTGGCTCAAAGCCAAGTAATAAAGCATATGATAACTTATAGTACCCATACTCTGTTGCTACTCAAAATCCCGCACTGAAGTTCAAATAAATCCTTCATAAGCTTATGTAACACAAACCATCTAATATTTCAAATCATCTGTAAATCTCACATTCATCCTTGTAGCAATCAAGCCAACCCTCATAACTGATCCAAACTCAAATTGCAACACATATAATTCACTAGTGAAAGAGAACTTGCTACAAAATAACATAGGGATTACACAAACCTCAAGACACCCCACAGGAGGTAACCCACCTGCTTCGCCTCAAACTAATATCTCTTTATACCCTTCCACAGTCATAACTATTACACAATCACTTAATCTTCTTGTTTCTGAACTCATATCACGACATGAAAATCTACTTCACTTCTCAACTAAACAACATGAAAAGATCCTTCAACACACCCATAACTCGAGACTATACGTCAAATCAAGATGGAAATCAAGCACCCAATAGTTCTTTCTGCACCTCAAGCAAACCCTTCTCATCATATTCAAACCATATGAACACATCTCGCAGTCACATCATACTCATCACGTGGCCATCGAGCCACAAATTCCACTAATAGGGACACTACCGGACATATAAATCCAAAAGCACGTGCTCACATAATCAACACTTTTGTGCTCAAGCTACAGTCAAAACCCGGCCTCAAGTCCTCCATACTGGCCCATCATCAATACACAGAAATCACACCTCGCACCTCATCTAGGGAATCACAAGCCGTCGATGCACAGCTGATACCGAGCGCTCATGTGCGCATACGAATGTGTGGACAGAAATTTAAAGGATTACGCTTCAAGCTGAATCGATGTCACACGATAAGGAAAGAAAGATGGGAAGTATATCCTAAATGAACCTGTAGCCTCTCGAATATAGGTATGGACGTCATCATACCGATCTGCAATACTCTACTAGACACTTGCTCATGACTTGTAGAACCTATGAACCTAGGGCTCTGATACCAACTGTCACGACCCAAAATTCACTAGTCGTGATGGCACCTAACCCAACCCGCTAGGTAAGCCAACTAATAACTATCCAATTTTAATAATGTTAATAAGACAATTAAACAAAGGAATTATCTGAATCTTATACACTTCCCAAGGATGGTAGTACAAATCATGAGCTTCTAAGAATAGAATTTATAAGCTGGTATGAATAAATACATCGTCTATTTGAAAAGTACATAAACAGAGTTTATAAATCTAAGGCTACCTTGAACAAGAGGCAGCTACAGCAGGAACACAGGTATATCTTCAATGCTAGCCCCCGCCATGCACAACAACATCGGCATCCGAAATCTGCACGCAATGTGCAGGAAGTGTAGTATGAGTACAACCGACCCTATGTACTCAATAAGTAACAAACCTAACATTAGGTTAAAAGTAGTGACGAGCTGGAACATAGGTCGGGTCCAACACCAATAACCACTAGCAGTTCATAACAATGTAATGCAAGTAAATAAAGAAGTAGCTCAGAGATAAAATGCCCAGCCTTTTCATAGTTTTCCGAAAACAGTTCTTTTTCGAGTATATCAGTGAAAACCCAAATCCTTTACCGAAATCGTCAAAAGTATAAGTTTGGAAACTGTAATTTTTCCCAAAAATCTTTCCACAATAAATAGATGTTTCATTTTTCTTTCTAGATAGAAAGTGTGAAATACCTCTCTATGCCCACATATCAATGTGTGTAAAAAGTCATGAATGACGTGATACCGTACAGGATGAGGAAAATGCATCTCTATGCATGTATGTCATGTGCAAGCCAAAATGCGATGCGACTCAGTGATAGAACCATATGCATACTCTCATAGTATCAGTCACTCGGTCCTCCCAATAACTCGGCACTCGGCACTCGCACTCAATATGTACCTGCGCTCTAGGGATGTGTACAGACTCCGTAGGGGCTCCTTCAGCCCAAACGCTATAACAAGTCATTCATGGCATTAATCAATAAAATATGCTACGGTGTGCAGCCCGATCCCACAATCATCCTCACAATGAGGCCCTCGGCCTCACTCAGTAATCAATCTCTCTAGTCCCTCAGGCTGAAAAATATCATGAAGAAATCAGCCCAAAAATGATGATATGAGTCATCAATAAATAATAACTGAGACTGAGATATGATATGAATGCATGAATATGACTGAGTACAAAATATCAATGAAATCAATGAGATGACAGCAAGAAACGACCAATGTTGGTCCCAACAATATCGGCATAAAGTCTAAACATGTATCTGGCCTGATTGACAGCTCAATTACTTTATCACATGGTGAAGCAGATTCAATAAAATAGGACTACTATACAGTGTTATGGAAACAACAGAGTCATAATTCACAGGGCGCAGGCCCACACGTCTGTCACATAGCATGTGCGTCGCCTCAACACTAATCACATAACACATAATTCAGGGTTTCATACCCTCAGCACTAAGTTTAGAAGAGTTACTTATCTTGAATAGTCAATTCCAATACCGAGCAAGCCAAGCGATGCTCCAAAAATGCCATCACACGCGTTGCGACCTCCGAACAGCTCAAAACTAGCCAAAAGCAACTCAATACATCTGATAAAGCCCAAGGAAACAATTACAAATAATAAAGATGGAATCCTAAATCAAATCCCAAATCCGTCCAAAAATCACACTTGGGACCGCACCTCAAAACCCGAGAAAACTCACAAACTCTGCCAACTCATTAAATTACGAGTCCAACCATACTAGTTTCACTCAATTCCTACTCCAAATCGACATAAAATTCATTGAATGGAATTTCTACAATTTCCCTAAATTTCCATCTCAAAATAAAAATTAGATGATGAAAACAATGATATATTCATGTATATTAACCAAATCCGAGTTAAAATCACTTACCCCGATGAATTTCTTGAAAACCCCACGAAAAATCATCACAAACCAAGCTCTATATGTCCAAAAATGAAATAATACCCTAAGCCCCGATTATATAGCACACCCTCTGACCTCCCAATATGCAGTCTGCACATTTCCAAGTGCGGTCTCACATTTCCATGTGTTGCGGTCGCACAAAAATTGTGCGGCCTCACTTCACAACCTCTCCACCACCAGGCTTCAGTAAATTGGCCATAACTTTCTCTACAGATATTCAAATGGTTATTTCTTAACCTTAACTGAAAATATACACGAAGTTCTAAAACTTTCAATTTTGAATCATCTCGAAATTCCCTGTGGATCAAAAGATATAAGCTTCCGAAGTCGGACCAGTGAACCTGCAGAACACCCTGAAGTGCGACCGCAGACAAAATTGTGCGGTCCACACTTTTCCTCTGCGGTTCGCGTATTTTCATCTGTTGCAGCACTTTTTTCATTTGCTACAGCACTCAAAAAAGTGTCTAAGCACATGGAATTGTGTGGTCCACACTTCCAACGTTCCAGAACAACATTAGGGTGCCGAAATGCCAGGACTCGCTAAAAAATCACCCCGAAACTCACCCGAGCCCCTCGGGACCCCGTTCGAACATACCAAAAATTCCCATATCATAACACGGACCTACTTGAGGCCTCAAAACAACATAACAACATCAAAATGATGAATCACACCTCAATTCGAAATCAATAAATTTGAAACTTCAAACTTCCACAACCGATGTCGAAACCTATCAAATCACGTCTGATTGACCTCAAATTTTGCATAAAAGTCACATTTGACATTACGGACCTACTCCAACTTTCGGAATCAGAATCCGGTCCCGGTATCAAAAAGTCGACTCCCGGTCAAACTTTCCAAAATTTCAATTTTCTCGATTTCAAGCCAAATTCTACTATAGACCTCCAAATCAAAATACGGACGCGCTCCTAAGTCCAAAATAACCCAACAAAGCTAACGAAACCATCAAATTCCAATCCGAGGTCAAATACTAAAAGTCAAACTTGGTCAAACCTTTCGAATTAAAAGCTACTAGCTGAGAATCATTCTTCCAAATCAATTCTGAATAACCTGAAAACCAAAACCGATGATTCACATAAGTCATAATACATCATACGGAGCTACTCATGCCCGAAAACTACCGAGTGGAGAGCAATTGCCCAGAGTGACCGGTCGGGTCGTTACACCTTTCGGTTGGATTAATGGTGGACTAAATGAAATAGATACTATTTTAACTAAAATGTCGTAACAATAATAATAGAAAAAATTAAATTAATAAGTAATAACTAGACAAATAAAAATGCATGAATTGAGAAATGAATACCAGTATAAATATTGTTCTGTATAATTATCTCAATGTGTGTTGCGGCCAAATGCACACGCAAGTATACGCGGTTGTCAAGTAATAAAGTAACTAAAAGTCGGATGTCGAACCCACGAGGACTTTTGATTAACTATTAACTAAATTAGACTATCCTAATTATCTAAACAAGAATTAAACCTAGAAATATTTGATTCTAAACTAATTAAATAAGGAAATATGAATAATGAACTTTGAACAGAGAAAGAGCAGATTTTTATGATATCAATGTAATGAAAACGATCTAGGGTTTATAGGCTATCTAACAATCCTATTGTATTCTTCAATTGAATTGACTAACTAATTTATCTAGCTTATTGGTTGACAGGGTTAATATTGCTCATAAGAATCTGTCGAGTTCTTACTCGCCTATTCAAGCTAACCTAACGCCTATATCTCTATGGAGTTAGAATCAACAAGAACGCATTTATAATTTCTGTAAATCAACCAAGCAAGGCAATTAGGTATAAGTCTATCCTAACCGCGAATCCATTTCCCGATGCCTAGGTTCAAGAACTTGCTCAACTCAATACTATATGCAATCTAGAATTTCCACTTTCGAGTTCCACTCTAGATTCATAGATAACATTTAATTGGTGATCAAGCAATCAAATAATTAAGCGCAAGATTGAATAGATAAACCAATATGATAAGTCAAGAAAGGAAAATCAATATCTGAATCACAATAGTCATGAAAGAACCACAACCCTAGAATGTGAAGTTTAGCTCCACATAGACATGGTAGCCAAAAAATAAATCATACAAAGAAACATAAAAATTACTACGTTTGGTGGAAGAAAGATGGACCTTGATGAATTCCGGCCTCCACTGCGGCTCTGTGCTTGTGTTTTCCTCTCAAAAACGTCATATTTCCTCAAAATAGGTTTATGTTAGCTTTTATATAAGTTGGGGACGTCTTGGGGTTGAAATAACCTAGTCCCGATCGAAATAGGACATGTTCAAGTTTTGAGTGTCCAGGGCAACGTGGGGCGCATACCCTGGCGCTCAACTTTTCAGCATTCTGTTTTGAGCGCCACTGGTAGCGCCCCATGCTGCTTGTGCCCCTCAAATGTGCACTTTTGCCTTTTTTCCCAATTTTCACTCCAATTCGCATGCTTTCGTCCCAAATCGCATCCGAATGATTCCTACACATAGAAATAGCACAAATCATTATATTATACATCTGAAATCTACGAGACATGAGCACAATGTGAGGCAATATATGTAAAAATATGCATACTTTAAGCCAAACATCAATGTGCTTAAAACAATATTTTAAATATCTAAAATTGGTAAATTAATGAAACAAATTATGCGCAGAAAATTATAATATATGGGGTAGCAGATCAAAATAAGGTAATAATACTTGTAATCGTATCTTAAAATGCTACAAATATTATTATGACTCTTAATCAAAATAGTTGTTCGTTAGAATAATATGGAGCAAGAATGGACAAAATTGGGTGTCAATAATACACAAAGGTAAGTTTTATAGAGCGGTGGTTAGACCAGCCATGTTGTATGGGGCAGAGTGTTGGCCTGTTAAGAACTCACATATCCAGAGGATAAAAGTAGCATAAATGAGGATGTTGAGGTGAATGTACGGGCACACTAGGATAGATAAGATTAGGAATGAAGATATTCGGGAGAAGGCGGCCGTGGTTCCTTGTAATGACCCGAACCGTCGTTTTGCCTTCTAGAATCCCGTTTCCCTAAATGAGACTTTCCGTACTTGCTTTTACTGATTTATGACTTGCGGGGATGGTTAGTTCGGGATTTAAAAAAGTTCGGGTTGAAATCAGAACACTTGGTTCCTTAAGGTTGGCTTAAAAGGACAAGTTAGACTTCGGTCAACATTTTGATTAAACGACCTCAGAATTGGAATTTGACAGTTCCAATAGGTTAGTATGATGATTTGGACTTGGGCATATGTTCGGACCCGGGAGCATTTTGGCGCCTAATAGCGAAAGTTGGTTTTTGAAGGTTTTGGAAGTTCTTTAAAATTTGGTTTGGAGCGGCTTTTGGTGATATCGAGGTCCAAATGGAATTTTGAGACCAGAAATAGTTGCGTAATATCATTTAAGAGTTGCACACAAAATTTGGTGTCATGTCGAGTAGAATAAGTACGTTTCGGCACATTGGAAGTAAATTGAAGAACTTGAAGTTCTTAAGTTTGATTCAATTGGTTTTAGGGTGTGATTCTTAGTTTTAATTTTTGTTTCGGTCATTCCGAGAGTTCGAGATAGTCCGTTTTATGATTCCAAACTTGTTGGTATGTTCGGGCGGGGCCCCGAGTGTCAATCAGACGAGGCTCGGACCAAGTTGGAAACTTGGAGCAAGAGCTGAAGTTCCCCAGTTCTGTCATAATCGCACCTGCGAGTACGGACTCGCAGGTGCGAGCCATGAGCTGCAGAAGCGAAGAAAGGAGGATAGCCCAGGCACCGCAGGTGCGGGGGTTTCGGAGCACCTACGCGATCGCATGCGCGAGGTAAGTGGTCGCAGGTGCGGACCTGGGCGCAGATGCGGTCCCTTGAGCTCGCAGATACGGAGCTTGGCCAGTAGGCTAAAATGTGCAGCTGCGATGGCTTCTCCGCAGGTACGGCCAAGGCACCGTAGGTGAGAAATAGCTAGAGGCAGTGAGGTTCATTTAATACGAGATTTAAACTTTTTTTTACACATTTCACTCACTCCTTGGGTGATTTTTGGAGCTTCTTGAGAGGGGTTTTCACCTAGCTTTTGGAGGTAAGTAATTTCTACCTAATGTGATTTAAATACATAGTTTGTGGGTAAATTATAATATGTAAAATAGTGAAAATCATGGGTTTAGATAAAAACCTAGGTTTGACAAAAAATGAGATTCTACCATGAAATTGATTATGAAACTTAGTGAAAATCATATATTATGTTCCTATGTTTTTGGGTAACAATTTTCTTTTAAAGCAATTTGTCAGGACCCGGATTTTCCACCCTCGGGGGTCGTGATGGCGCCTACTAGTGAAAGCTAGGCAAGCCAATCAACTGAATTATCTGCCTTGTTTCCATTTTTAAATTCGTTAACAGTTATAAGCCAACAGTTAATAATCAACAAAATTTAACAAGCGGAAGATTCAATTTCAAGTTTAATAATACTGCTAATACCATTCCATAACAAATCTACCCAAGATTGGTGTCATAACTTCACAGACTGTCTAAGAGTACTACAAATAAAGGTCTGAAAGAAATAACAAAATATTGTCTCTGGGATTACATAAAAGAAATAGGAATAATAGATAGAGGGAGACGCCAAGGTCAGCGAATGCCTGCAGGACTACTTCGATCGCCTGATGAACAAGGAGTAGAAATCTCACTACGGTACGAAATCTACAGAATCGGTATCTGCACAAAAGAGTGCAGAGTGTAGTATCAGCACAACCGACCCCATGTGCTGGTAAATGCCTAGCCTAACCTAGGCGAAGTAGTGACGAGGCTAGGACCAGACTACCAACTAAACCTGTGCAGTTATATTATATACAGCGGAAAATAAAACAGAAATATACAATTAAAGATGGGAGGGGGACATGCTACGGGGGAATATCATTTATCAATAGTAATTCAAGAAAAAAGCATAAGGACAATTTAGAATTCATAGCACAAGAATAAAGAAATCGTAACCAACCAATAAACACTTTTTATTATCTACTGTTGCGGCGCGCAACCCGATCCAAATCATAAAAGCACTGTTGCGGCGTGCAACCCGATCCATATCATTTATCACTGTTGCGGCGTGCAACCCGATCCAATTATATAGTACAACACCATCACAAAGAGAGTCCCGGTAAGAGATCAATAAAGAAACAACACTATCCCGGCAAGGGAATCGACAGTATAAGTAAATACGTCCCGGCAAGGGAAAATCAGCTATAACCAAACTTGTTCCAACATCTAACTTCCTCAACTAGCACCAATACTCAATCATAAGAAAGTTCCACGAGAATAATCATAATCCTTGCTCAACACAGAGAATCAACAACTTAGGCATTCGTAGTATTTATTAAGAACACAATAATTTCAATTTAAGACTAACGGTCATGCTTGACGCCAACGTATAGATACTCGTCACCATGCCTATATGTCATACTCAACAAGTAACACGTAGCAAATATGACACAACTCCTAATCCCTCAAGCTAAGGTTAGACCAAACACTTACCTTGATGCCTCAAACACAGTTCAAGCCTCAACTATCGCTTTGCCTCTTGATTCCACCGCCAATTCACTCATATCTAGCCACAAGTTACTTAATTATATCAATAAATGCTAAATGAATCAATTCTAATGCATGGAAATAAGTTTTCTAAAGTTTTTCCCAAAAAGTCAAAAATCGACCCCGGGCCCACATGGTCAAAACCCGAGGTTCGAACAAACCCGATTACCTATTCACTCACGAACTCAAATATATAATTTGTTTTGAAATCGGACCTCAAATCGAGGTCCAAATCCCCAAAATTTGAAAAACCTAGGTTCTACCCAAAACACCCAATTTTCCCCATGAAAACCTTTGATTTTGAGTTGAAATCATGTGAAAAGATGTTAAAGATTGAAGAAAACGAGTTAGAAATAACTTACAATCGATTTGGAGAAGAAATTGCCTTTGAAAGATCGCCCTAGAGCGTTTCGGTTTTGAAAGAGTGTGAAAAATGGTTGAAATGCGTTTAAGTTATGAAATTACAGGTCTCTGATGTCGCAATTGCGACCAGCTTTCAGAATACTGGAACTTTCGCATTTGCGAACAAAATGTCGCATTTGCGACCAAGTCAATTTTTCGGTCTTCTTCGCATTTGCAATAGGCCTGTCGCATTTGCGATACTTGTGTCGCATTTGCGACTTCAGGCATAAACTGAAAACTTCGCATTTGCGAAGTGTATCTCGCAAATGCGAGATAAGGCTGGCCCGGGGTTCTTCGTATTTGCGACGAATTTCTCGCATTTGCAAACCCTGCTTGAATCGCAATTGCGATGCCTGATCTCGCAAATGCGAGATCAGAGGCCACTACACACCTGCAACACACCAGCAATTTTCCCAAGTCCAATTTCACTCCGTGGCCTATCCAAAACTCACCCGCGCCCTCGGGACTCCAAACCAAAGATGCACGCAAGTCCCAAAAACATCACACGGACTCGCTCGTGCATTCAAATTACCAAAATAATATCAACAACTATGAATTTAGCATCAAAATCATGAAATCGCTTAAGAACATCAAATTTTCTCAAATAAGGTCCGATTCGCGTCATTTCAAGTCCGTTTCTTACCAAACTTCACAGACACAACTTAAATCACATATAAGACCTGTACCGGGCTCCAAAACAAAGATACGGGCCCGATACCATCAAATTTCAAACAAATTTCATTTTTAAAAACTCATATATTTTTCAGAAAATAATTTTCTTTAAAAACTCATTTCTCGGGCTTGGGACCTCGGAATCCGATTCCGGGTATATGTCCAAGTCCCATATTTTTTTACGGACCTCCCGGGATCGTTGAAACACGGATCCGGGTCCGTTTTCTCAAAATGTTGACCTAAGTCAACTTAAATTCGTTTTAAGGGCAAAATTCATCATGTTCCACAGTTTTTCATATAACGGCTTTCCGGCTACACGCCCGGACTGCGCACGCAAATTGAGGTAAGGTAAAAAGGAGGTTTTTAGGCCTTGAAATACTGAATTTGTTTCTAAAACAAGTGATGACTTTTTGGGTTATCACACAATTAGAATCCGGGAATGTGGGCCCAGGGGTGAATTTTAGGAATCTTGCATTTTGAGTTGGGTAATCACTTTAATAGTGGGATATGAACTTTTGAGCATAGATTGATTAGTTCATGTAATTTTTGACTAGTCTCAAGTCATTTTGCATCAAATTTGGAGGCTTGAGTGCATTTTTAAATTGGGAAGTAGGCTTTGAGATGAGGTAAGCCTCCTTTCTAACCTTGTAAGAGAGAATTAACCCGTAGGTGAATTAAATAAAAGTGTGTGTACCTATTTGTGGGGGCTACGTACATACGAGGTGACGAGAGCCCGTACGTAGCCACTACTATGCTATTGTCCGGGTAGTTTAGGACCCGTATCATGCTTTACTTAAAATGTTTGCAGCCTTACTTGCTAATCAATTACTTAAGTCATCGGAAGTTGATAAAAGAAGTGTAAAAGGTTAAATTCACTTACTTGAAAGATTTAAAGGAATACTTCACTGTAAATGGGAACTTTGTGTTTTCCTTTGAAATAAATTGCTATTTGCGGATCGGGCCAAATGACTTTGTAGTAAATAGATGCATCTATGGTTTGCGCCGTTCGACTCTCTGGCAGTAAACATTTAAAATATTATGTGGATAGGGCCGTACGACCTCGGCATAATTTACGCTTGATAATTCTTTGGAACCCTCCATGATTGAAATTGCTTAATGTCCTGAAATGTAAGCTGTTGAATGTTATAAATGAATTCGAGATTTATATTTGTGAAAGAAGAACTTATCATTTCCTGTATTGAGCTTTCAGTATTATTCATGAAATCCATGCTTAATATAACAATTTAATTATATTATTGTTAGCTCATAGTAAGTGTCAAAGTCGAACCCTCGTCACTACTTCTTCGAGGTTAGACTGGATACTTACTGGGTATATGTTTTTTATGTACTCATACTACACTTCTATACTTAATTGTTAGGATCTGAGGCAGGTGCTTCTAGTTACCCGTCCGGTGTGCATAGTTGATCCCCACCTCGATACTTCACGGTGAGATTCTTTCCGAGCCGTTCTGCAGCAGTTGGGGGTCTCCCTTATGTTTTACTTTTCTGTCTATTTCCTTTCAGGCCGTAGGCTAGCATTCTTTTGTATATTCTACTAGATTTCCCACACACTTATGACATCAGGTCTTGGAACACACACTAGTAGACTTATGATTTTAGCTTTGATTACATGATTTCGATTTGTACTTATTGCTTCAGTTTATTTAGGTTACACTTGCAAATTTCTAAATCTTTTTAACAAGAAATGTTACTACTTAATAATTTATTTAAACAGGAACCCACTAGTTGATCAGTGTTTGTTTGCCTAATGGCAGTGTTAGCGCCATCACGGCCTATAATGGAATTGGGTCATGACAACATGGTAGCAGAGCACTAGGTTCACGTAGGTCTCGCAAGTCATAGGCAGATCTAGTAGAGTCTCGCGGATCAGTATGGAGACGTATGTACTTATCTTCGAGAGGCTATGGGATGTTACGAAACTACTCTTTATTCATCTTCTATCGTGCAGTTGATGGTATACTAAATTCTCTCTCTTATTCTCGTACAAATGGTGAGAACGGGCGCAACAAACGTTCCGGACATTAGAGTGGCTGCTCCCCCCATTGCTAGAGGCCGAGGCAGAGGCTGTGGGAGGGCACCGGCCCAAGGTAGGAGACGAGGACGTCCCAGAGTTTCCCTAGTTGCACCACCAATGGATCCAGTAGAGGATCCTATCATTGAGGAGCAAGGCGAGGTGCCCGCAACAGAGCCTGCCCCGGTTGATTTCATAACAGCACCGGGCTTTTAGTAGGTCATGGGTGATCGCTGCGCAACTCCGCACCACTAAAAAGTAGCGAGAGAGGGTCGAAATAGCTTTTACCCGATTTTGGGTCGGGATCGAATCCGCAGAGAGCTAGGATTGGAGTCGAGTATCTATCTAGCTTAGGATTGCGTGTGTGTTCTAATTGGTCTTCTCATAATTTTTGGGGTTTTCTTAATATTCTACTATTATCAACTACTAATTGAAAATGCAACTAGATTAAGCTAAGAGTAAATTGCTACAAGTTGTATCTAATAGTTTAAAGGGCACTAGGGTAGTGACCTTTACCTAGGTGGCTAATTGACGGGTAATTGCACCTAATTCGATTAACATGATTGGGGAAATATGTTATAACTGTTACTCAATACTACCCACTCTACACCTCTCGGTAGAAAGAGTGGTTTTGCCCAATTGACTCTCTCGAGACCAATTGGGTATGCATATATGCCCGAGCAACTAGGGTTCAAGTCGGGTAATTACTCTCTCGAGGTTTAACCCTTTAATTGGGACTATCAAATCTCTTGAGTCCATCCCAATTTCTTGTTGGGTCAATTTTGGAGACTTAGGCTCTCTTTCTCAAGAAGAGCCAAGTCAACTTAGCACAAACTAGTGTTTGCAACCACTAATTCATAAATTAAACCATAAAATTGACCCAAATAACAAACACCCAAAATCAATATAACCTTAAATCACAACACCCATCAATTACCCACACTAGGGTTGAGCCACAACCCTAGCTAATGGGTTTAGCTACTCATGCTTGAAGTTAAAATCAAAGAAATAGATGAAGAGAAAGACATATTAATTAATTACTAAAGTAAATACAAAGTTTCAATGATAAAAACTACGTAAAGATGCCAAAAATAGCTAAGAAAGGTCTTCTCACAAGCGCAGCTACAGTGCTAAAATATCTGATGCCCTAAAAATGAAAAAAGGTTCTATTTATACTAAGCTGGAAAAACTGGACAAAAATGCCCCTGCGGGGTCAGTGCGGGCCGCACAAAATGGACTGCGGCCGCACTAGGCTCTTGGACTTTAAATCTTGGCTCTCTGAACTCAAGCTCCACGGACCGCGTAGAATGGACCGCGACCGCGGAGGCAGCTAGCGCGGTCCGCACAGAGTTGACCGCGGACCGCATAGGCTTGATGATAGGCTCTAGACATCTCTCTGAAGTTGGCTTCCACGGACCGCGTAGAATGGTAGTGCGGTCGCGGAGTCTTCAACGCGGACCGCACAATCTCCACTGCGGCCGCACTGCTTTAACACTTGTTTTGCCAGTTCTCTGAATCTCCTTAGTACGGACCGCACAGAACGGACGGCGGCCGCACTAGGCTAGTTTTTCCTGAGTTCTCTTTGTCTTTGATACTTGTGCAGGTTTCACTCCTTGTTGAGCCGGTATTTGACATATCGACACTTTGTTGATCAAACCTGCAACCAGCACACTTATGAGCCTTTTGGGTCTATTTTTTAAGAATTTATACTCAAAGCATAAGCAAGAAGGAGCATGAAACACGTCAAAATCCCTAATTATCAACTCCCCCAAACTTAAGCTTTTGCTTGTCCTCAAGCAAACAAAATAAGACCCACCCTTTGAGGTAAAATCCAAGAATTTTCAGCTATCCTAAAGTAACCTCAACTAGCCTCAATTGGGACTAGCAATTGCCCTCAATACAAACGAATCATTAATAACATTTAACTTTTGAAAAACCATGGATCAAGTGTGACACAAGAGCATCAAGAGTTGACTCAACACATCAAAGAACTCTTTCAATTACTTTGGTCATTGTGGAACCCAAACTCACACATCCTCAACTTTCCCTAAGCAAACCTCACCTTTAGAATTGTGGCACACAAAACAAGGTTAATGGGAATTCACTCATCCCTCTCAAGAAAAGGCCACAAGTCCGGCTCTAGGTACCATATGCTTGCCCCTTATGTAAGTATCCACTAATGTAAGCTTCATTCAACTCAAGATCATATAGGGCTTTTGTGGAGTCATTGTGAAGGCTTTTGGTATAGGGTAGGTATGTTTTTGTTCAAGTGGGTTCCATCTTCCCTTAAGCACTTCTTTTGATTCATTTGGCACAATTCACTTGACTCTTTGAGTCATTTCACTTCTTTCTAAGGGGTTAGAGAGACATATTGTCACTATTTCTTATGCATTTCAAACCATTTCTCCTTTTTCAACTTTCAACACCTTTCTTTCTTTTTCATTGCTTTTCTTGAATCCCTTTTTATTTTTTTTTTCACATTGATCTTTCTTTTTGTCGTTTTGCTTTTCTTTCTATTTCATTGCCTTTCCTTTTCTTCACTTTTGTGCCTTTTTACCACTTTGTTGCAATCCTCGTCTCTCCACCCAAACTTATACTTTTGCCATGTGCTAAAGGAAAGATTTAGGTGCCAAGAGAGGGTATCTTTTAGAACGGGTATAGGCTTGTGTCATGGTTCTTGAAAGAAAAAGGTCTAAGGCTCAAAAGGGTTGACTATGGATCTTATCATTGGTAGGCTATGGAATTGTTCAATCTATCATTTGGATCAAGGAGAGCCTATAATCACGTCTCAAGTCAAAATTCACTTAGGATTTCGCCTCAACAAACATTCAGGGCAAGTTCTAGACCAATGGCTGGGGACTTTGACTCGCAATTCAATTACTCACCACACAAGCTAGGGGATTGCTAAAGACATAGAGTCGGGGGCCCACAATGACCTTAGATACGATTTGAGCACATAATGGTCCCGAAAAACCACTTGATGATTATTGGTCAACACTCGAGTCTCAAGGCCATGACTTTCACCATCCTAAACACAACGATTTGTTTTTGACCATAAGATCAAAGGCAAATGTGCTAGGCCCAAGTGAAGCTTTGCTTGAGGTACCCTTAACTACAAACTACTAAAAATAAAAAGAAAAACGGACTCAAACCCTTAAGAAGGTTGTCACGCCATCTATCATTGGGAAGAGCCACCCGGTTCACACAACACTCCACCTTTGTAAAAAATCGTGGCATTAAGAAAACCAAAGGCTTATTGCAAATTTCAAAAACAAGAAGCTACGAATCACAAATAAGAAGCTAAAAACAAAAAAATTTTACGAAAAATAGAATAAATATATACAAGAGGGGATTTGAATATACAATAGATGGGATGAATATATACAAGGAAATGTAACTTTATATACAGACCAAAGGAAAGATGAAAAGTGCGATAAAAGTAACTAAATATAAAGTTATATACAGACCAAATGAAAATCAAGAAAGCATAAAATGTATCAATATATACAGTCATCCAAAAATGAAGGGCGCACCCCCTCGAATAAAAGCTGGCATTGTCCACAATGCCAACTAGTCCAAATAAGCACCAAAAAGATAGAAAAAGGATATAGAAGGCTCCCTAAGCCGTGTCCGTCTGCAAAGGATCATGGGTGGTCCCGGGGTCCTCTGTGCTCTCGGGGACCTCAGACTGGTCCCCGGTGGTCTGCTCTGCTGCTACTGGGACCTGGTCCTGGACAGGCTCTGAAACTGGTACATCATGTGGCTGACTAGAGGAGGCCTCTGGTGGGTCCGCCAACTGGGTGATGGCATCATCTGCTCTAAGGATCGTCCTCCTCCTCTTCGGAGGCCTCTGGATCTGCTCCGGTGGTGGATGAGCCGCTGGGACTGGATCAAGCACAAGGTCCAAAGGCAGATGGTCTGCCTTCAGTCTATCAACATCTGCCCGCAGCTCCTTCACGGACTCCTTGGAGGCCCGTGTCTTCCGTAGCTTCCTATGATCCTTAGCAAGCTCCACTGCCTTTGTCAAGGAACCCTGAGTACTAAGAATCTTCTCCTGGTTTTCTAGTATCTTCTTCAATGCATCCTCAATGGACTGGGGTACCTGTGGGGCTGGGGTAGCTGACTGAGCTGCTAGAGTCGCAGACAATGTGGACAACTTAGATGACGCTGTGGACATCCAGTTGTTGATACTGGCAAGGGCCTGGCTCAGTCGGTGGGCAGTGATGGGATGGGCCCGGCTGGATAGAATCTCCGGGCCTGCTGATGTGGAAGGACCATGAGGAATGGCTGAAGATATGGAAGGGCCGGGAGGCATATCAGAAGCAATGGAAGTAGGCTCAGCAGGGACCTCTACCACAACTAGCTCTTCAGACTGGCCAGTTGGAGCAGAAGTAGGAGCTTTGTAGTTCTTGTCCTTGGGGTTGTCATTCCCCTTCAAACTGTACTAGGAGAACGGGGCTGTCGCCTTGACCTTGACGTCATAGGGCTTCTTGGCCACCTCCAAATCCCGAAAGTACATGGTGAGAGTGCTAGGAAAAGGGTAGTTTCGGTCATGCTCCACTCCCACTAACGAGATAATGCGGGACATCACATTCCCCACATTTATGGGGTACCCCGCCATAATTGAAGCAACCAACACAGCCCGGTGGAGAGGAAGAGTCTGATCATGTGTAGTAGGGTCCAACCGACTGCAAACAAAGGTCTCCCAGCCCCTAGCCTCAAAGTTCAGGGTCCTCCTCAATATCTTTACCCCAGCAGTTAACCAATCACGAACGGTACCTGGGATTGCCAGGTACTGAGCTAACCATGGAAGGACTTCCTCGCCCATCTCCAACTTCGCCATATACAGAGTCTCATCCTCCTCATTGAAGCCCAAGTACTCATTGAGGTATTTCTCAAACAACACTGTCTTGTTGCGCACTTTGGTCACTTTGGAGCCCTTTTAGATGTGGGCTACATTGCAATAGAACTCTTTGACCATGTGCTCGTTGGCATCCAAACAATCATCCAAGAAGTACTCCCAACCCACTCTAGTTCTAATCTGTCTCTGCACGTCAGGGTTGTGGGGTAACAAATCTCTGTCAATGAAACTTCGCTACGGTATCAACTTTCTCACCAGCCACTATTCCCTAAATTTGTGGTATGCTACCTCACTCACGAACCTATCCCGCCAAACTTCCGGCTTCCTAGTTCGGGCAATGCCTCCCACCTGAGGCTCACCACCCTCAGCCATCTCCTCATCCCCTTGTACTTCCTCCTCACCTCCTTCTGCACCCTCCCCGGATAATGAAGCTGTGGGAGAGGTGGAGTAATCACCACTGCCGGCTGCTGAGCCCTCAGACGACTCAGTAGGAATATGCTCTGGTGCTTGGGTAGTGGGTGATTGTGGAGGGGTATCTCTTAGTCTGAATCTATCCGGCCAGTCTTCAACATACTCTGGCACGGAGTCTGAAGATATTTCCCTTGATGGTTGATACTCATTCCCCGAGGAATGGGAAGCAGCTCTGTTTGCAGCTTTTATTAGCTTCCTAGTCTTTTTTATGTTTTCCCAAGCCTGGGGGGTGAGTTTCACCATCTTCTTCTTTCCTCCCCGGGAGGGTTCTCCTTTTCCCGGTTGTTTTGAGCCTTTTCTCACCATTGTCTGCAAACATCATTCAATGTATTTGTTAGTATCAGTAGAAGCAATGAGAACATTAGTGCAGAAAGAAATGCAGAACAGTGGTAACATGTTGCAGACAATTGCAGGAATTGCTCAGTGCGGACCGCACAAAATGGTAGTGCGGCCGCACTGAAGCCACCGCGGACTGCACAAGAATGACCGCGGTCCGCACAGGTATAGTCTCCCAAAAACCAACTCTCTGAATCTCACCAGTGCGTTCCACACAAAAACAACCGCGGCTGCACTGGGCCAGTGCGGACCGCATAAAATGTAATGCGGACGCACTGGGTAAAGGTCACTTGGACACAAGATGGCACCGCGGACCGCACAGAAATGAACGCGGTCCGCGGTACGTGCCCAGACATGGCACTGAGTTAGGGTTCATCAGATTTTGCTTTCAAGTTCAAATTTTACCTAGTTAGGGTCCCTACTCAATTACCCAGTCCATTATACTCACTAAGCCCACAAAAAATTGCCGTTTAAACTAACCTAATCTAACAATTAGAGAAATAAGGGAGAAGAAGAACTATCAGTTAAGGAATATGAAAATAAAATGAAATTACACAAGTAAACAAAGATGAATTGAGTGAAATGTTACCAGATAATGAGATGAAGTGCAACTAATCAATGTCAAGCAAGAGTTACGGTGAAAATGCTCAAGATGAATAGTAAAAGAGGGCTTTGAGAGTTTAGGGTTCGAAAAGGGTAAAAGGAGGCCCTTGGGGTCTATTTATAGAGAAACCCCTGGGGCCCATTCTCACCTACCAGCGCGGCCGCACAAAATGGATCGTGGTACGCGCTGGGTTTGTTTAGAAAAAGTTTGAGAAGGCAACCTCTGCGGTCCGCACAAAACAGACCGCGGCCGCAGAGGTCCACCGCGGTCCGCGCAAAATGTAATGCGGCCGCGGTGGAAAACTTCAGAGAGTAATTTTGTTACCCTTCACTAGTGCGGACCGCACAAAATGTAGTGCGGTCGCACTGAAAACTTCAGAGACTGTGCAATTTCTTCAATTATGTCCTGCACTGCATCAACTCAATCCTGCAACATCTCACAACCAGTTAGCCCAAAACTCAATCCTATACTACAAAGAAAATCAAAGAAAACAAAAAGAAAAACACATAGGTTGCCTTCCAAGAAGCGCCTGATTTAACGTCGCGGCACGACGCAGGTTACCATCACATCATTTGAAATGAACAACAACCACCACATGGCTATCATCAAACTTCCCAAGATAATTCTTGACACGGTGCCCATTCACTCTAAAGACTTCACCATTTTTATTCTTCAAATCTAGAGCACCAAACGGGCTCACACACAAAACTTCAAATGGCCCACTCCACTTTGATTTCAGCTTTCCCGGAAATAACCCTAGATGAGAGTTGAATAAGAGCACCAAATCACCAACTTTGAACTCCTTTCCACGAGCATATTTTTCATGAAAGTACTTCATCTTGTCCTTATACAAGGACGAACTAGAGTATGCATGGAACCGGAATTCATCAAGTTCATTGAGTTGTTCAACACGAAGATTAGCCGCAACATCCCACTCAAGATTAAGCTTTCTCAAGGCCCACATGGCCTTATGCTCCAACTCCACTAGTAGATGACATGCTTTCCCAAACACCAACCGGTACGGTGACATACCAATTGGGGTCTTGTAAGCGGTCCGGTAAGCCCATAGAGCATCATCTAATTTTTTAGACCAATCGGTCCTGTTGGCATTGACGGTTTTGGACAAAATACTCTTGATCTCCCTGTTAGACACTTCCACCTGGCCACTTGCTTGAGGATGATACGGTGTAGAGACTTTGTGGTTGACACCATACTTGGAAAGCAAAGCATCAAAAGCTCTATTACAAAAATGCGATCCTTCATCACTAATGATTACCCGGGGTGTACCAAACCTTGTGAAAATGCTCTTCTTTAGAAATGACACCACACTCCTAGCTTCATTGTTGGGCAAGGCCACGGCCTCAACCCATTTTGACACATAATCAACCGCTACAAGAATGTAAGTGTTCCCACACGAGCTAACAAAAGGACCCATAAAATCAATACCCCATACATCAAAGATATCAACTTCAAGAATTGTGTTCAGAGGCATCTCATCTTTCTTGGAAATCCCGCCCGCTCGTTGAATTGATCACATCTTGTCACTAGATCACTTGCATCTTTGAACAAGGTTGGCCAATAAAAACCACAACTCAGAACTTTCGAAGCCGTCCTCACCCCTCCATGATGGCCACCATAGGGGGAGGAATGACAAGCCTCCAAAATACTCACTTGCTCTTCCTCCGGGACACACCTTCGAATCACACCATCCGTGCAAATCTTGAACATGTATGGCTCATCCCAATAGAAGTCCAGACTATCCCGTTTGAGCTTCTTCCTTTGGTTAGAAGAGAGCTCACACGGGATGATGCCAGTCACAAGGAAATTAGCAATATCCGCAAACCATGGCATGTCACACATTGACACAGAAAGTAGTTGCTCATCGGGGAATGTATCATTGATCTCCAAGCCATCACACGGCCTTCCTTCCTCCTCCAAGCGGGACAAATGATCTGCAACTTGGTTTTCACTACCTTTCCGGTCCACTATTTCCAAATCAAACTCTTGAAGAAGTAACACCCATATCATCAACCTTGCCTTGGAATCTTTCTTGGTCATCAAATACCTAAGGGCGGCATGGTCGGTGTGCACTATTACTTTTGCCCCCATAAGATATGGCCAAAATTTTTCCATGGCGAACACAATAGCCAACAATTCCTTCTCCTTCACCGTGTAGTTTCGTTGAGCTTCATTCATAGTCTTGCTTGCATAGTACACGGAATGAAACATTTTGTTCACTCTTTGACCTAACACTGCCCCAACTGCAACGTCACTTGCATCGCACATGAGCTCGAAAGGCAAGCTCCAATTGGGTGCAGTAATGATCGGGGTGGTGGTCAACTTGTGCTTAAGAAGTTCAAAGACCTCCATGCATTTATCATCAAACACAAACTTAGCATCTTTCTCTAGCAACTTGCAAAGGGGATTCACAACCTTCGAAAAATCCTTTATAAACCGCCGGTAGAACCCCGCATGCCCAAGGAAACTTCTCGCCTCTTTGATAGAAGTGGGGGGAGGAAGCCTTGAAATCACCTCAATCTTGGCTTTATCTACTTCAATCCCATGCTTAGAAATTTTGTGACCCGACATTATGCCCTCTTCAACCATGAAGTGGCATTTTTCCCAATTGAGAACGAGATTTGTGTCTTCACATCGGGCCAAGACTCTATCCAAATTTCCCAAACACTCTTCAAATGAATCACCAACCATACTAAAATAATCCATAAAGAAATCCAAAATGTCTTCCACCATGTTGGTGAAAATAGCCATCATGCATCGTTGGAAGGTCGCCGGAGCATTGCACAACCCGAACGGCATCCGGGAGAAAGCAAATGTACCATATGGGCAGGTGAATGTGGTCTTCTCTTGGTCCTCCGGAGCAATTAAGATTTGATTATAACCTGGATATCCATCCAAAAAGCAATAAAAAGCTTGCCCCGCAAGGCGATCAAGCATTTAGTCAAGGAATGGCAAAGGGAAATGATCCTTGCGGGTCACCTTGTTTAGCTTCCGGTAGTCCATGCAAACTCTCCACCCGGTGATGGTCCGAGTGGGAATAAGTTCATTGTTGTCATTTGTCACCACAGTCATTCCACCCTTCTTCGGCACACATTGCACCGGAGAAGTCCATGAGCTATCGGAGATTGGATACACCACACCTGCATCTAGCCACTTGATCACTTCTTTTTTTACCACTTCTTGCACTGCTTCATTGAGCCTCCTTTGATGTTCCAAGGAAGGCCTTGCATCATCCTCCAAAATAATTTTGTGCATGCAAAATGCGGGGCTTATTCCCCAAATATCCGCCAAAGTCCATCCAATTACCTTTTTCCATTTTTTGAGCACCGCCAATGTGGCATCTACCTGCATGTTAGTAAGACAAGAGGATAGAATAACTGGTAAAGTTTAATTAGAGCCCAAGAATTCATACCTGAGGTATGGAGGAAGAGACTTCAACTCCAACACCAGTGGCTCCTCAATTGATGGTTTGGTTGGTGGAGTTTTCCGATTTTCAAGATTCAAGGACAATTTTCTTGGCTCATAGGAATAAGAGCACATCCCATGTAAGGCATTGACACACTCCACTCTGCTTGCATCATCATTAACATCAAGTTTTGATAGCACGGCCTCAAGGGGATCCTCCACATTAATCATAGAACTTGTGTCATCCACGATCACAGCTGTTACATGTCCACAAATGAGCACACCTCGGTGCTATTGGGTTGCTTCATGGATTTGCAAATATGGAAGACGACCTTCTCATCACCCACTCGGAAAGTTAGTTCACCCGCTTCAACATCAACCAATGCCTTCCCCGTTGCAAGGAAAGGTCTTCCTAGAATAATTGGGACCTCATAGTCTACCTTACAATCCAAAACCACAAAGTCCGCCGGCAGGATAAATTTGTCCACCCGGGCAAGCACATCATCAACTATGCCCAAAGGTCGTTTCATTGATCTATCTGCCATCTGTAATCTCATGGAAGTTGGCCTTGGTGGCCCAATACCCAGGGTCTTGAAAACTGAGAAGGGCATTAAATTGATGTTTGCCCCAAGATCACATAAAGCTTTGGCAAAGTCTGCACTACCAATAGTACAGGAGATAGTAAAAGCACCAGGATCCTCTAATTTCGGGGCCATTGAATGTACTATGGCACTAACTTGGTGGGTCATCTTGATAGTTTCACAGTCCATTGATCTTTTCTTTGTAACCAAATCTTTCATGAATTTAGCATAACCAGGCATTTGCTCCAAAGCCTCCACCAAAGGCACGTTGATGGATAAGCTCTTCATCATGTCAATGAACTTTTTGAATTGGTTGTCACTTTTCAGCTTGGCTAGCCTTTGAGGATAAGGCAGAGGTGGTCTAGGCAAAGGTGCCTTGGCTTTTGGCACCACTGGCTCCGGCATGTCAATTATGTGCTCCCTAGACGGGTTCACGGCCTCTTGAGTTTCCACCTCGGCTTCATTAATGTCAATCCTCACTTCATTTTTCACCTTGTCATCAACCACATCTTCAACTACCAAAGGGACATCATTTTCCCGCAACTCAACATCATCATCTACAACTTGCTTATCTTTCGAGGCATGCACATCACCACCTCTCCCACTTCGTGTTGTAACCGCCATCACATGATTGTTCCCACCCTTAGGGTTCACTACCACTATCACTTGGTAGAGCACCCTTTGGGCGAGTATTCTACGATTGAGAGATTTGGCCTAATTGCACCTCCAAACTCCGGATAGAGGTATTGTGAGAAGTTAATTGAGCATCGGAATCTTGGTTCTTCTTCATCATTTGTTCGAACATCATTTCTATTCTTCCCATATCATTACCCGAAGAACTAGATCCTTGAGAAGGGAACGGGGGTGGATTGTTTGGTTGTTGGTACATTGGGGGCCTTTGAAAGCCTTGCCCCCGATTGCCTTGGTTTCCATTGTTGTTCCAATTGCCTTGACCATTGTTGTTCCAATTGTTGTTATTACCATTCCAATGCCCTTGGTTGCCTTGATTGTTGTTCCCCCAATTACCGCCTTGGTTGTTGTTGTTCCAATTACCACCACCTTGTTGTTTATTTCCCCAATTACCTTGGGGTCGCCATTGTCGGTTTGAAGAGTTGCCTCTATTGCCTTAATAGTTGTTAACATATTGTGCCTCTTCATTTTGCTCATCATAGCCATCATTTTGAAACCCATCAAACTCATCATCAAATTGCTCGGAATTCCCTTGGTTTTGTTACCTTCTTTGCCTTCTCTTGTTGGTAAGCATATTAACACTTTCCATAGCATTCACTTGGCAAGGGTTTTGGACTTGTTGCAACTGTGCCTTAGCCAATTGATTCATAGTTGTTGTCAACTCCGCTATATCTTGTCCATGGTCATGTAATTTCTTGTGCAAATGGATGACTGTGGGGTCACCTTGGGGAACATTCGCTCTACTTTGCCATGCGGAGGATGTATCCGCCATCTCATCAAGAATCTCACAAGCTTCGTCATAAGACAACTTCATAAAATTACCCCCGGCCAATTGATTGACTATGCATTGATTTGTAGTATTGATGCCCCGATAGAAAGTTTGTTGAATCATCGCCTCGGTCATATTGTTTTTTGGGCATTCTTTCACCATTGTTCTAAACCGCTCCCAAATCTCATGCAAAGGTTCCGTGGGTTCTTGCTTGAAAGCCAATATCTCATCTCGAAGTGCCGCCATGTGCCCGGGTGAGAAGAATTTAGCAGTAAATTTATCCGCCAACTCTTCCCAAGTTGTGATGGAATGATTGGGGAGCCTCTCTAGCCAATCTAGTGCCTTTCCCCTAAGTGAGAACGGGAAAGTCTCAACCTAAGAGCATCTTCGGACGCATTCGTCTGCTTGATACCCCAACATGTATACACAAACCCTTTTAGATGTTTGTAGGCAGTTTGATCCGCAGCGCCCGTGAAATGCTCACGCTGCTCAAATAAGGTCAACATCACATTAGTTATCTGAAAATTGCCCGCCCGGATTCTAGGTGGGACAATAGCACTTGCATATCCCTGGTTTGGTAGTACTCTGGGAGCCACTCTTGAAGGTGGCGGAGGAGGGTCTGGAACATTATCATTAGCATTGGCCTGGAGGCCTCGTCTTGGTCCGGGAGGTACAAGAGGCACCTCATCCTCTCCAATTTTATCTACCTCCTCCCCCGCAAGCACATTTCCAAGAGGATCATTAGCATTTAAAGCCATTGGGTACCTTAGTAATCACACACACAAATTAGTAACAAAGAATGAAAGAAGAACAACACACAAAACTAACTAAATAGATAGCAAAAACCGTTAGCTCCCCGGCAACGGCGCCAAAAAGTTGATCGATGCCAACTCCGCACCACTAAAAAGTAGCGAGAGAGGGTCGCAATAGCTTTTACCCGATTTTGGGTCGGGATCGAATCCACAGAGAGCTAGGATTGGAGTCGAGTATCTATCTAGCTTAGGATTGCGTCTGTGTTCTTAATTGGTCTTCTCATAATTTTTGGGGTTTTCTTAATATTCTACTATTATCAACTACTAATTGAAAATGCAACTAGATTAAGCTAAGAGTAAATTGCTACAAGTTGTATCTAATAGTTAAAAGGGCACTAGGGTAGTGACCTTTACCTAGGTGGCTAATTGACGGGTAATTGCACCTAAGACTCGATTAACATGATTGAGGAAATATGTTATAACCGTTACTCAATACTACCCACTCTACACCTCTCGGTAGAAAGAGTGGTTTTGCCCAATTGACCCTCTCGAGACCAATTGGGTATGCATATATGCCCGAGCAACTAGGGTTCAAGTCGGGTAATTACTCTATCGAGTTTTAACCCTTTAATTGGGACTATCAAATCTCTTGAGTCCATGCCAATTCCTTGTTGGGTCAATTTTGGAGACTTAGGCTCTCTTTCTCAAGAAGAGCCAAGTCAACTTAGCATAAACTAGTGTTTGCAACCACTAATTCATAAATTAAACCATATAATTGACCCAAATAACAAACACCCATAATCAATCTAACCTTAAATCACAACACCCATTAATTACCCACACTAGGGTTGAGCCACAACCCTAGCTAATGGGATTAGCTACTCATGCTTGAAGTTAAAATCAATGAAATAGATGAAGAGAAAGACATATTAATTAATTACTAAAGTAAATACAAAGTTTCAATGATATAAACTACGTAAAGATGCCAAAAATAGCTAAGAAAGGTATTCTCACGAGCGCAGCTACAGTGCTAAAATATCTGATGCCCTAAAAATGGAAAAAGGTTCTCTTTATACTAAGTTGGAAAAACTGGACAAAAATGCCCCTGCGGGGTCAGTGCGGGCCGCACAACATGGACTGCGGCTGCACTAGGCTCTTGGACTTGAAATCTTGGCTCTCTGAACTCAGGCTCCGCGGACCGCGTAGAATGGACCGCGGCCGCAGAGGCAGCTAGCGCGGTCCGCACAGAGTCGGCCGCGGACCGCATAGGCTTGATGATAGGCTCTGGACATCTTTCTGAAGTTGGCTTCTGCGTACCGCGTAGAATGGTAGTGCGGCCGCGGAGTCTTCAGCGCGGACCGCACAATCTCCACTACGGCCACACTGCTTGTAACACTTGATTTGCCAGTTCTCTGAATCTTCTTAGTGCGGACCGCACAGAATTGACGGCGGCCGCACTAGGCTAGTTTGTCCTGAGTTCTCTTTGTCTTTGATACTTGTGCAGGTTTCACTCCTTGTTGAGCCGATATTTGACATCTTGTCACTTTGTTGATCAAACCTGCAACCAGCACACTTATGAGCCTTTTGGGTCTATTTTGTAAGAATTTATACTCAAAGCATAAGCAAGAAGGAGCATGAAACACGTCAAAATCCGTAGTTATCAATGGGATGTATGCTGCGGTTCATGGATTCTATGACCCAGGCTAGTTTATTTCCAGCAGATCCAGCCACATCTCAGGCGGGAGGGGGAGCACAGACCCCTACTGCTCAAGCTCTGGGGCATGAAGCTGCAGTGTACCAGACTCCGGGTACACTACCCGCGGACGGGGCCCAGCTAGTTGCAACAGTTGTACCTGAGCCTAGATCAACTGCAGACGGCAAGCCACATAAGCTATTAGATAGATGGACTAGGCTACACCCTCCTGTCTTCGGAGGTGAGCGACATGAGGATCCCGAGGACTTCATTGATCGGTCCAGGGACAGACTGCGCAGTATAAGGATATTGGAGTCTCACTGAGTGGATTCACTACTTTCCAGCTAGAAGGCAGGACCCGTAGATGGTGGAAGTCTTATCTTCTTGGCAGACCAGCGGGTTCTCCTCCCATGACTTGGGGCCAGTTCACATAGCTTTTCTCTGATAGGTATATTCCACCCTCCGAGAGGGAAGAGTTGCGGTATCAGTTTGAGCAGCTCGAGCAGGGTTAGATGCCAGTTACCGATTATGAGTCGAGGTTTTCTGAGTTGTCTCGCCATGCACTTATGATACTTCCTACTGACGGAGAGAGAGTGCGGAGCTTTTTTTCGGGGTTGCACTCTGGTATTAAGGTGAATATGGCCCGAGAGGTTGAGATGGGGACTCTTTATTAGCTGGTAGTGGAGATTGCTCAGAGGATTGAGGGCTACCGTCAGAGAGGTAGAGAGTAGATGCAACAGGAAAAGAGGACCCATTTCTCTGGAGAGTTTAGAGGTGCCCGGCTAAGGGCATAGGTCAGTTTGGGAGGGGTCAGCCTAGCAGGCCCACATATTCAGCACCACCACCTCCTCGGGGTACTCCGGCGCGACCCTATTTTATCACCATACCAAAGAGTTCTTACCCCCACCAGCCATCCAGGGTTCTTCCAGTGGGTACTCAAGCCACCAGTGTTCTTCCAGCTCCTATTTCAGTGCCATGCCGGAGAGTTCATACCGCCCACCTGCTATTCAAGCTTCTTCCAGTGGGTCTTCAG
The DNA here is from genome assembly GCF_001879085.1 of Nicotiana attenuata. NCBI lineage: Eukaryota > Viridiplantae > Streptophyta > Magnoliopsida > Solanales > Solanaceae > Nicotiana > Nicotiana attenuata. Next base: position 145,610 of record NW_017670391.1, read on the forward strand.
GCCATTAGGGTCAGACTTCAGGGCAGCAGATCACCGTACCGAGGGGTTATTTTGAGTGCGAAGATCTCGGTCACATGAGGAGGTTCTTCCCCAGGCTTCGGGGCAAGGCAGTGCAGTAGGGCCAGTAGCCCATGATTACAGCACCAGCTGTCCGGCCGCGCAGAAGTTGGGGGCTGGCCGGTAGGGGCCGTCCTAGAGGTGGAGGCCAGGCAGGGGTAGGTCAACCAGCTATTGCTCAATCAAGTGGAGGCCAGCCAGCCGGCGCTCTAGCTAGATTCTATGTTTTTCCGGCTAGACCAGATGCATTGGCCTCAGATACCGTGATCAAAGGTATTATTTCTGTCTGCGGTAGGGATGATTCGGTGTTATTTGATCCAGGATCTACCTATTCATATGTATCATCTCTATTTACTCATTTCCTAGATATTCCTCGTGTGTCCTTGGGAACTCCTATTTATGTGTCCACTCCTGTGGGCGATTCTTTGGTTGTGGATCGAATCTATTGGTCCTGTGTGGTCACATTCTGTGGTTATAAGACTAGAGCGGACCTTATGTTGCTTGATATGACCAACTTTGAGGTTATCCTAGGCATGGACTGGTTATCCCCATATCACGCCATCCTCGATTGCCATACCAAGATTGTTGCTTTAGCGATGCCAGAGTTGCTGAGATTGGAGTGGAAGAGTTCCTCCGTTAGTACAGCGAATCGCGTCATCTCTTTTTTGAAGGCTTGACATATGGTCGAGAAGGGTTTTTTGGCTTATCTAGCTTATGTTCGGGACACTACCGCAGAGTCTCCGATGATTGATTCAATGCCGGTAGTCCGGGAATTTGCCGATGTGTTTCCTTCTGACCTTCCAAGCATGCCACCAGATCGTGATATTGATATTTGTATTGATTTGGCTTTAGGTACCCAGCCTATATCTATCCCACCATACCGTATGGCTCCAAAATAGTTGAAGGAGCAGCTTGAGGAGTTTCTAGCAAAAAGGTTTGTCAGACCAAGTGTATCGCCTTGGGGTGCACCAGTGTTATTTGTGAAGAAGAAAGATGGGACTATGCGGATGTGCATTGATTACTGCCAGTTGAACAAAGTTACCATCAAGAATAAGTACCCGTTGCCACGCATTGATGATTTTTTTGACCAGTTTCAGGGTACTAGGGTGTTCTCTAAGATCGACTTGAGATTAGGGTATCATCAATTGAAGATTCAGGACTCAGATGTTCCGAAGACTGCTTTCCGTACTAGATATGGCCATTATGGGTTTCTGGTGATGTCTTTCGGCTTGACTAATGACCAAGTGGCATTTATGGATTTGATGAACAGGGTCTTTAGGCCTTATTTTGATTCATTTGTCATTGTCTTCATTGATGACATTTTGATCTACTCACATAGCCTGGGGGAGCACGAGCAGCATTTGAAAGTGGTGCTTCAGACCTTGAGGGAACAGGAGTTGTATGCTAAGTTCTCCAAGTGTAAGTTTTGGCTAGAGTCTGTGGCATTCTTGGGACATGTTGTATCAGGCGAGGGTATTAAGGTGGATCCCAAGAAGATTGAGGTAGTTCAGAGTTAGCCTCATCCTACTTTGAACACCGAGATTAGGAGTTTCCTGGGGTTAGCAGGTTATTATCGCCGGTTTGTGCAGGGTTTTTCATCCATTGCAGCACCTCTGACTAGATTGACCCAAAAGGGTGCTCCGTTTCGTTGGTCCGATGATTGTGAGGCTAGCTTTCAGAATCTCAAAACAGCTTTGACTACAGCACCGGTTCTAGTGTTGCCTTTCGGTTCGGGGATGTATACGGTATATTGCGACGCTTCACGCCTTGGCTTGGGTTGTGTATTAATGCAGAAGGGGTGAGTTATTGCATATGCTTCGCGTTAGCTGAAGATTCATGAAAAGAATTACCATGTGCACGATAGAGTTAGCCATGATTGTTCATGCTTTTAAGATCTGGAGGCATTATCTTATGGGGTGTCATGTGAGGTTTACACCGATCATCGCAGCTTACGGAATTTGTTCAAGCAAAGGGATCTCAATTTGAGGTAGCGCAGATGGCTTGAGTTACTGAAGGATTATGACATCACTATTCTTTATCATCCGGGCAAGGCGAATGTGGTTGCGGATGCCTTAAGCAGAAAGGCAATGAGTATGGGTAGCTTGGCATTCATTTCAGCAGAGGAGAGGCCACTAGCTTTGGACATTCAATCCTTGGCTAACAGACTTGTGAGGTTGGACATTTCAGAGCCCAGCCGAATTCTTGCATATGTTTTTGTCCAGTCTTCACTATTGGAGCAGATCAAGGCTCGATAGTTTGATGATACGCACTTGGCAGTTCTCAGAGAGACAGTACTACAGGGTGGTGCCAAGGAGGTTTCTATCGGCGAGGATGGAGTTCTTCGACTCTAGGGTCGTCTATGTGTTCCTAATGTCGATGGCTTGAGAAGGAAGATTCTATAAGAGGCACGCAGTTCTCGATATTCCATTCATCCGGGTGCTACAAAGATATATCGTGACCTGAGGCAACATTATTGGTGGCGACGGATGAAGAAAGACATAGTTGAGTATGTAGCCAGGTGCCTAAATTGCCATCAGGTTAAGTATGAGCACGCCAGGTGGCCTACTCTAGCAGATGACTACAACAGAGTGGAAATGGGATCGTATTACTATGGACTTCATAGTTGGGTTGCCGCGGACCTTGCAAAAGTTTGATGCAGTTTGGGTCATTGTCGATAGGTTGACCAAGTTGGCACACTTCATTCTGGTTGTGAGTACTTATACTTCAGAGAGGTTGGCCCAGATTTATATTCGGGAGAAAGTTCGGTTGCACGGAGTGCCTGTTTCCATCATATCAGATAGAGTACCTCAGTTCACTTCACATTTCTGGAGAGCCGTACAGAGTGAGTTTGGGACCCGTGTAGAGCTCAGCACTCCATTTCACCCACAGTCCGATGGGCAGTCAGAGCAGACAGTTCAAATATTGGAGAATATTCTCAGGGCATGTGTGATTGACTTTAGGGGACAGTGGGATCAGTTCTTGCCTTTTGCCGAGTTTGCTTACAACAATAGTTATCAGTCCAGCATCGAGATGGCTCCATTTGAGGCTTTATATGGTCGACATGTCATTCTCCCATCGGGTGGTTTGAGCCTGGCGAGGCTAAGTTATATGGTACTAATTTGGTGAAGGATACCTTGGAAAAGGTAAAGTTTATTTAGGAGCGACTTCACAAGCACAGTCCAGACAGAAGATTTTCGTGGATCAGAAGGCACGTGATGTATCATTTATGGTAGGCGAGAAGGTTCTCTTGAAAGTCTCGCTGATGAAGGGGATCATGAGATTTGGGAAGAAGGGCAAGCTGAGCCCAAGGTTCATAGGCTCATTTGAGGTGTTGAGGCGGGTTGGGGAGGTTGCTTATGAGCTTGCTTTACCTCCCAGCCTATCAGGAGTTCATCCGTTTTTTCACGTGTCTATGCTTCGGAGGTATCAGGCCGACTTGTCGTATGTGTTAGACTTCAGCACTATTCAGTTAGATGATGTTACGTCCCGCATTTTCATACGTTAAAGTTTCGTCTTCAGCTAATTGACGTAGACTCGGGGATGAGATTATCTTAAGGTTAACATATTTATGCTATTTATAACAAGCGATAAGTAAGTGCCATGAAGGATAAAGGGTACACGAATCAAAGAAAATGAGTTTCGTTGAAGGTTATCGATTTGGGATAAAATATGGTCCGAGCTTTAATACTCGATATTTATGGACTAGTACCATACAAGGTACCATATGACCGTAATAGTATAATGTATAAAGTATATTAAAAATGAGTAGTATTTTAAGTAATTTGAGATAATTCTTAATTATGCTGGTAATTGATTAATTATCGGGTAACGGGACATTACCTAGTTAATTAATAAATTAAGAAATAAGATTAAAAATTTCACCCCCCCCCCCCAACCCCCACGTAGCAGCAAGGCACCTAACCAAACAAATGACTCTTGGTCGTTTGTGGTTAGGTGGCAACATGCCAATAAATTCAAGACACCTCACTTTTTTTATACTTTGTATACAATCAAAACATTAGCATTCTTACAATCAAAAAAACATTAGCCATTAATGGATAACTAAAAAGCACTACAACCAGACACTATACTCAAGTTTTCAACAAATTTCTTACGCAAATTATTAGCTCTTTAGCAACGAAATTTTTTGCAGTTCTAAAGGAGTACGGTGTAATCCTTCTCAATAATATCATACGAATTTTTTCCTACTCCAGGTATGTTAAGTCTATCCATTCTTTCTTTTTGGCATGATCCAAATTATACAGAAGAAATGAGCAAACGCACAGTTTTTATAAACAACTCTAATGTTCTTGATTCCCCATGTGACATATATTATATCTTTTGTTCATGGGTCTCAGAATAATACGCAGTTGATAAAGTTTATCCGAAGGGAATGTTGAGATTATTATAATATATTTTCATGCATTTCATTCATTTATACATGTACATTGACCCATGACCAGATGGCGTTATATATGCGTATTTATATGTATATATATGTATATGGGATATGGGAAAAGGTTACAGCGTTATATACGCACCACCACCTGATCAGTTGGTATATGTTGATGATGTTGCCCACAGTGGCGAAACGATATGATGGGATGCCCTCAGTGGCTTGATGATGTTATGTACACCTATACCTATGCATGACACGACATTTATATGCACGTGCATGACATTATAAATGTTTCTAAATTTACAAAGTTATTCAGATTTACAGATGGATCTCTTTATTATATGTTTCATATATGTCTTTTATGTATTGATTTTCATGCCTTACATACTCAGTACATTATTCGTACTGACGCCCTATTTCCTGGGGCCTGTGTTTCATGCCCGCAGGTGCAGGTAGGCAAGCCGACGGTCCCCCTTCTTAGGATCCTTGATCAGGGAGAGTTGGCGTGCTCCACTTGATCCGGAGCTGCTTTTGATTTTGGTACGATATGCTTGTATATATATATATATATGGGTATGACCTGGCTCAGTCCCGTCTTTGTACAGTTGTATTTCTATTAGACGCCTGTAGACGGTTACGTATAGTTGGATAGTACGTGGCCTTGTCGGCTTTCAGTTTGGGGTATATTGTTGTCTATAGCAGCCTTGCCGGTTCGCCACTGTATTCCGCATGTATATGTACATATGTCTTTTGGATAGATTTCCCTCACGTATGTTATTCATGTTTATATCTTAAACGGATGCTTAAGGATGTTCGACATGTAGGATTCGGGCACTTGTCGCGGTCCATCAGTTTGGGTCATGATAGATGAAATCCTGGGTTATGAGGAGGAGCCAGTTACCATTGTTGCTAGACAGGATCGCCAGTTGAGATCCAAGAGGATTTCCGCGGTAAAGATTCGGTGGAGGGGCCAACCGGTCGAGGAGGCGACCTGGGAGTCCGAGGAGGACATACTGAGCAGATATCCACACTTATTCAGCACTTCAGGTATGAATCTAAACCCGTTCGAGGATGAACATTTGTTTAAGAGGTGGAGAATGTAACGACCCGACCGGTCATTTTGCTATCTAGAACCCCGTTCCCCTAAATGAGACTTCTCATACTTGCTTTTACTGATTTATGACTTGCGGGGATGGTTAATTCAGGATTTGGAAGAGTTTGGATCGGAACACTTGGTTCCTTAAGGTTGGCTTAAAAGGCCAAGTTTGACTTCGGTCAACATTTTGAGTAAACGATCTCGAATTGGGATTTGACGGTACCAATAGGTTCGTATGATGATTTCGGACTTGGGCGTATGTTCGGATCGGGTTTTGGATGACCCGGGAGTATTTTGGTGCCTAATAGCGAAAGTTAATTTTTGAAGGTTAAGTTCTTTAAAATTTGGTTTGGAGCGGGTTTTGGAGATATCGAGGTTGATCGCTGCCAACTCCAAACTACTATAAAGTAGGAAGAGAGGGTCGCAATAGCTTTTACCCGATTTGAGGGTCGGGATCGAATTCCTTAGAGAGCAAGAAATTGGAGCTGGGTATCTATCTAGACTAGAGTCGTGTAATTGTTCTAAATGTCACTTCCAACATTTTTGGGTTTTTTCAATTATAAACTACTATTATCAAACTACTAATTGAAACTAGATTATGCTACCAGATAATTGCTAAAGTTGTATCTAATGGGAAGAAGAGCACTAGGGTCGTAGCATCACCTAGGTGGCTAATTGACGGGTAGATGTTACTAAGGTTCGATTGACATAATTGGGGCTTATGCAATAACCGTTGCACAATTTTACTCACTCTCACACCTCTCGGTAGAGAGAGTGATTTTTCCCACTTGACTCTCTCGAGACCAAATGGGTAGGCAAATTAGACCAAGCAACTAGGGTTCAAGTAGGGTGATTACCCTCTCGAGATTTAACCCGTTAATTGGAACTATCATTTCTCATGAGTCCATCCCAATTCCTTGTTGGGTCAATTTTGGAGACTTAGACTCTCTTTCTCAAGAAGAGTCAAATCCGCAAAGCACAAATCAATGTTTGCAACCACCAATTTATAGATTAAAACATAAAATCAACCCAAATAGCAAACACCCATAGTCAATCTAACCCTAGATGACAACACCCATCAATTACCCACACTAGGGTTGAGCCACAACCCTAGCTAAAGGGTTTAGCTACTCATGCTTGAAGGAGAAAATGAAGAAATAGATGAAGAACAAAGACATATTAATTAAATATAAATTAAAGTACAAGAATATATCGTTAAATTGAAGCTAAGATGCCAAAAACGACTACAAAAGTTGTTCTCACGAGCGCAGTTGTGTTCTAAAGATAACAGAATACCTAAAAAAAGTAAAATGTTCTATTTATATAAGCTGAAAAAACTGGACAAAAATACCCCTGCGGGGTCAGTGCGGGCCACACTAAATGGACCGCGGCCGCACTGGGCTCCTTGACTTCAACTTTGGCTTCTCTGAACTTGGACTCCGCGGACCGCGTAGAATGGACCACGGCCGTGGAGAGAGTTGGCGCGGTCCGCACAATAACAACCGCGGACCGTATGGCATTATCTTGGCAAAATTGTATTTCTCTGAATCTCTTGACTGCGGACCGCACAAAAGAGTAGTGCGGCCGCGGAGCCCTGACCGCGGACCGCGAGATATGGACCGCAGCCGCGTTGCCTCTAGCCTGATTTTACCAACTCTCTGAACCTCCTAGTGCGGCCGCATTACACTTTGCGCGGTCCGTACTAGGCCCTTCTTCCCTTAGCTTTCTTGGTCTTTGATACTTGAGCAGTTCACTCCTTTTTGAGCTGATCTTTGACATTTGGTCACTTTGTCAAACAAACCTGCAAACAAGCACAACCTGTGAGCCTTTCGGGACTATTTTTGTAACAATTTATAACCAAAGCATAAGCAAGAAGGAGTATAAAACATGGCAAAATCCCTAGTTATCAACTCCCCCAAACTTAAGCTTTTGCTTGTCCTCAAGCAAACAAAATAAGATCCACCCCTTAAAGGAAAATCCAAGTATTTTCAGTTGTCCTAAGGTATCCTCAACAAGCATCAATTGGGACTAACAATTGCCCTCAATACGAATGAATCATTAACAACTTTTAAACTTTGAAAAACCATGGATCAAGTGTGACACAAGAGCATCAAGAGTTCACTCAACACATCAACAAACTCTTTCACTTACTTTGGTCATTGTGGAACCCAAACTCACACATCCTCAACTATCCCTAGGCAAACCTCACCTTTTTTGAGTATTGACACACAAATCGAGGTTAATGGGAATTCACTAATCTCTCTCAAGAAAAGGTCGCAAGTCCGGCTCTAAGTACCATATTCTTGCCCCTTATGTAAGTATCCACTAATGTAAGCTTCATTCGACTCAAGATCATATAGGACTTTTATGGAGTCATTGTGAAGGCTTTTGGGTGAGGGTAGGACATGTTTTTGTTCAAGTGGGTTCAATCTTCCCTTAAGCACTTATTTTGATTCATTTGGCATAATTCACTTGACTCTTTGAATCATTTCACCTCTTCCAAGGGGTTAGAGAGACACATTGTCACTCTTTCTTATGCATTTCAATTCTTTTCTCCTTTTTCAATTTTTCCACACCTTTCTTTCTTTTACTTTACTTGAATCCCTTCTTATTCTTTCTTACTTTGAGCATTTTTTTTGTCTTTTTGCTTCTCTTTCTTTTTCATTGCCTTTCCTTTTCTTCATTTTTGTGCCTCATACCACTTTGTTGTTATCTTCGTCTCTCCCCCAAACTTATGCTTTTGCCATGTGCTCAAGGAAAGGTCGGGTGCCAAGAGAGGGTATCTTTTAGAACGGGTATAGGCTTGTAACATGGTTCTTGAAAGAAGAAGGTTTAAGGCTCAAAAAGGGTTAACTAGGGATCAAATCATTGGTAGGCTATGGAATTTGTTCAACTATCATTTGGATCAAGGAGGGCCTATAATCACTTCTCAAGTCAAATTTCACTTAGGATTTCGCCTCAACAAACATTCAGAGCAAGTTCTAGACCAATGGCTCGGGACTTGGACTCGCAATTTGATTTCTCACCACACAAGCTAAGGGATTGCTAAAGACATCGAGTCGGGGGCCCACAACGACCTTAGATATGATTTGAGCACACAATGGTCCGGAAAGGAACACTTGATGATTATTGGCCAACGCAAGAGTCTCAAGGCCACGACTTTCACCATCCTAAACACAACCTTTTGTCTTTGACCATGGGATCAAAGGCAAATGTGCTAGGCCCAAGTGAAGCTTTGCTTGAGGTACCCTTAACTACATCTACCAAAAACAAAAAAAAAAAACAAAAACGGACTCAAACCCTTAAGAAGGTTGTCACACCATCTATCATTGGGAAGAGCCACCCGGTTCACACAATACTCCACCTGTGGAAAGAACCGTGGCATTAAGAAAACCAAAGGCTTATTAAAAACGTCAAAACAAAACAAAAAGCTACGAGCCTATATAAAAAGCTAAACGAAAATTTTTTACGAAAAATAGAAAATAGAATGAATATGTACAAACGGGGAATGAATATACAACGAGGGGTGAATATATACAATAATGTAACTTTATATACAGACCCAAAAAGAAGATAAAAAGTACGATGAAAGTAACTAAATGTAAAGTTATATACATACCAACAGAAAATCAAAAGAAAGCATAAAATAATATTAATATTTACAGTCATCCAAAAATAAAGGGCGCACCCCCTCGAATAAAAGTTGGCATTGTCCCCAATGCCAACTAACAAAATAAGCATCAAAAAGTATAGGGAAAGGATATGAAGACTCCCTAAGCCGTGTCAGTCTGCATGGGATCATCTGTGGTCCCCGGGTCCTCTGTATGCGCGGGAACCTCAGACTGGTTCCCGGTCTCCTGCTGCTCAGCTGCTGGGACTGGGGCCTGGACCTGGACAGGTCTGAATATCAGGGGCATCCGTGGCTGACTGGAGGAGGCCTCCGGTGGGTCTGCCAACTGGATGATCGCCTCATCTGCACTGGGGAGCTTCCTCTTCTTCCTAGGAAGCATCTGTGTCCGCTCCTGCTGTGGCTCTGCTGCTGGTACTGCTGTTGGAGCTGGATCCTCAAATAATAAATCTAAAGGCAGCTGTTCTGCCTTCAGTCTCTCTACATCCGCCCTGAGCTCCTTCACGGACTCCTTGGAAGCCCGTGTCTTGCGCAGCTTCTTGTGCTCCTTGGCAAGCTCTTTGAGGACCTTGCCATGTGAAGCCATTGCCTTTACCAACTCGTCCTGGATGCTGAGGATCTTCTCCTAGTTATCAAGCAGCTTCTTCAAAGCATCCTCTATAGACTGTGGGACCTGAACTGGCGGAGGAGCCGACTGAGCTGCAATGGTGAAGATCAAATTGGACAACTTGAATGAAGTAGTATACATCCAGTTGTCCACGTTCTGAAGTGTTTGGTGCAGTCCGTGGGCAGTGATAGGATGGGCCCGGGAAGATGGAATCTCCGGGCCAGCTGAGGTGGAAGGACCAAGAGTGGTGGAAGGTTCCGGAGGCAACTCAATGGTGGTGGAGGCAGGCTCAGTGGAGGGCTCTACCGCAGCTGGCTCTTCAGACTGGCCAGTTGGAGCAGAGGTAGGCGGCTTGTAATTCTTGTCCTTGGGGTTATCTGGCCCCTTCAAACTGTACCACGAAAACGGAGCCACAGGATTGACCTTGATATCAAAAGGTCTCTTCTCCACCTCTAGATCCCGAAAATACATAGTGAGGGTGTTGGGAAAAGGATAGTTCCGGTCATGCTCAATCCCTACTGCAGAAATGACGCGGGACATAACATTGCCCACATTGATCGGATATCCCGCCATAATAGATGCAACAAGAACAGCCCGGGCAAGTGGGATAGTCTGATCATGAGTATTTGGGTCAAGCCGACTGCACACAAATGTCAACCACCCCCTAGCCTCAAAGTTAAAGGTCTTCCGAAATATTTTGGTCCCTGCTTGCAACCACTCAGGAACAGTACCTGGGATTGCCAGGTATGAAGCTAACCACGGACGAACCTCTTCGCCCATTGCCAACTTTTCATTGTAAAGGGTCTCATCTTCGTCATCGAACCCTAAATATTCATTGAGTGTCTTCCCAGTAAATACTACCTTTCTGTTCCGCACTTTGGTCACTTTAGTGCCCTTCAAGATGTGGGCCACATTGCTATAGAACTCCTTGACCATGTGCTCATTTGCCTATACACATTCACTCTGAAAATGTGCCCAACCTACTCGAGTATGAAACTGTCTATGCATATTTGGGTTTAGGGGAAGAAGGTCTCGCTCAATAAAACTCCTCTCAAGAATCAGCTTTCGTAGTGGCCACCATTCCCTAAACTTGTGGAACGCTACCTGACTAACGAATCTATCCTCCCAAACTGTGGGATTTCTAGTTCGTTCAACACCCCCAACTTGAGGTTCACCACCCCCCTGCACCTCTCCAGCACCTTGAACCCCCTCCTCGCCTCCTTCTGCACTCTCCCCAGACAATGAAGCTGTGGGGGAGGTGGAGTAGTCCCCACTACCGGATGCCAAGCCCTCAGATGACTCATTCACAATATTGATTGGCTGTCGGACAGTGGGTGATTGCGAAGGAGTATCAGTTAGTTGGAAGTGGATGGTGATGTGAGTTGGGACTGAGTCTGAGGAAATGTCCTGAGAGGGCACATACTCACTCCCCGAGGAATGGGAAGCAGATCTATCTGCGGCTTTTATCAGCTTGCGGGTTTGTTTTATGTTTTTCCGAGCCTGGGGAGTAAGTTTGACTACTCTCTTTCCTTTGCCCCCTCGAGAGAAATCACCTCTCCCGGGTTGTTTTGTTCCCTTGCCACCTTGTTGTCTAACCATTATCTGCAATTACACATATCTAACTTTGTTAGTATCAGCAGAAGCAGTAAATCAGTTGTGGAAATGAATTACAGAACAGAAGCAACCAGTTGCAGAACAGTGCACCGCGGTCCGCACAAAAAGGAGTGCGGCCGCATTGGAGGCACCGCAGACCGCATAAAAGCCACCGCGGTCCGTACAGGGTCAAAGGCTTAGAAATCATCTCTCTGAATTCCCCACCGCGGTCCGCACAAAGTGGGATCGCGGCCGAGGTGGGCCAGCGCGGACCGCATAAAGTGCAATGCGACCGCGCTGGGCAACAGTTCACTTCCAGTCACTAGGGCACCACGGTCAGCAAAAAGGCGACTGCGGGCCGCGCAGAGTGTTTCACTTAACCACTGAGTTAGGGTTTGTAAATTTGTTCAATTTTTCCACCTTACTTGTTCCTACTCATTTGCCCAACCATTATGAATGCCCAACACACAAACCCAGCATTTAAATTACCCTAAGCTAACAAATAAATGAAAAAGAAGAATCTACAAGAAGAAAAAGAGAAGCTAAAACTGCTGGGCATGAAAATATAAAATTAATCAATGAAAGATGCATGAAATATTACCAGATTATGAAGATTGTATGCAAGTATTCAATGCAAGCAAGTATTACGGTCAATGATACGATGAACAATAGCTTTAAGGGGTCTGAGTGTTGAAAGTTCGAAAAGGGTAAATGGTGCCCCTTGGGTTCTATTTATAGAAAAAGGTGTGGGCCCCATCCTTACCTAACAGCGCGGCCGCACAAAACGGACCGCGGACCGCGCTGGGTTTGTTTCATTGAAGCTTGAGAAGGCAACCTCCGCGGTCCACACAAAAGTGACTGCGGTCGCGGAGGTCCACCGCGGTCCGTACAAAATGGAATGCGGCCGCGGTGGCAAACTTCAGAGAGCACCTCACTTAGCCCATACCAGTGCGGGCCGCACAAAATGCAATGCGGCCGCACTGGCAACTTCAGAGACTGTTCATTTTGTCCAAAATGTTTTGCACTGCATCAACACAATCCCTGCAACATCTCACAACCAATTAGTCCAAAATCAAACCTAAAGTACAAAGAAAATAAAAAAAAACAAGAAGAAAAAGACATGGGTTGCCTCCAAGAAGCGCATGATTTAACGTCGCGGCACGACGCATGTTAGCATCACATCACTTCAAATCAAGAAGCGCCACCACGTGGCTCTCATCAAGCTCTCCAAGAAGCAGTAACAGGCACGCCCAGCAAGTTGGGTTAGCATCCGATCAATGAATGGAAAGGGATAAAGATCCTTGCGGGGCACTCTGTTCAATTTCCATAGTCTATGCAACCTTGCCAACCTGTGACTGTTCTTTTCGAAATCAACACATTATGAGGATATGTCACCATTGTATGCACTGCTTCATTTAAACTTCTTTGATGCTCCAAGGAAGGCATTGCATCATCCTCCAAGAGAATTTCGGGCTTAAAGATTGTGGGGCTGAGGTGTGGAAGAAGTGGTTGTATTACCAACACCGGTGGCTCCTCAAATGTTGGCNTTTGAGTAATTTCACTTTCGTTTCTAAGGGGTTAGAGAGACTACATTGTCTACTCTTTCTTATGCATTTCATTCTTATCTCCTTTTTCAACTTTCCACGTCCTTTCTTTCTTTTGCTTTTCTTGAATCCTTTTTTTATTCTTTTTTCACATTGAGCATTATTTTTGTCTTTTGCTTTTCTTTCTTTTTCATTGCCTTTCCTTTTTCATCACTTTTGTGCCTTATACCACTTTGTTGTCATCTTCGTCTCTCCCCCCCAAACTTATACTTTTGCCATGTGCTCAAGGAAAGATATGGGTGCCAAGAGAAGGGATATTTTGAGAACGGGTATAGGCTTGTAACATGGATTTTTGAAAGAAGAAGGTTTAAGGCTCAAAAGGGTTAACTAGGGATCATATCATTGGTAGGCTATGGAATTTGTTCAACTATCATTTGGATCAAGGAGGGCCTATAATCACTTCTCAAGTCAAATTTCACTTAGGATTTCGCCTCAACAAACATTCAGAGCAAGTTCTAGACCAATGGCTCGGGACTTGGACTCGCAATTTGATTTCTCACCACACAAGCTAAGGGATTGCTAAAGACATCGAGTCGGGGGCCCACAACGACCTTAGATATGATTTGAGCACACAATGGTCCGGAAAGGAACACTTGATGATTATTGGCCAACGCAAGAGTCTCAAGGCCACGACTTTCACCATCCTAAACACAACCTTTTGTCTTTGACCATGGGATCAAAGGCAAATGTGCTAGGCCCAAGTGAAGCTTTGCTTGAGGTACCCTTAACTACATCTACCAAAAACAAAAAAAAAAACAAAAACGGACTCAAACCCTTAAGAAGGTTGTCACACCATCTATCATTGGGAAGAGCCACCCGGTTCACACAATACTCCACCTGTGGAAAGAACCGTGGCATTAAGAAAACCAAAGGCTTATTAAAAACGTCAAAACAAAACAAAAAGCTACGAGCCTATATAAAAAGCTAAACGAAAATTTTTTACGAAAAATAGAAAATAGAATGAATATGTACAAACGGGGAATGAATATACAACGAGGGGTGAATATATACAATAATGTAACTTTATATACAGACCCAAAAAGAAGATAAAAAGTACGATGAAAGTAACTAAATGTAAAGTTATATACATACCAACAGAAAATCAAAAGAAAGCATAAAATAGTATTAATATTTACAGTCATCCAAAAATAAAGGGCGCACCCCCTCGAATAAAAGTTGGCATTGTCCCCAATGCCAACTAACAAAATAAGCATAAAAAAGTATAGGGAAAGGATATGAAGACTCCCTAAGCCGTGTCCGTCTGCATGGGATCATCTATGGTCCCCTGGTCCTCTGTATGCGCGGGAACCTCAGACTGGTTCCCGGTCTCCTGTTGCTCAGCTGCTGGGACTGGGGCCTGGACCTGGACAGGCTGAATATCAGGGGCATCCTATGGCTGACTGGAGGAGGCCTCCGGTGGGTCTGCCAACTGGATGATCGCGTCATCTGCACTGGGGAGCTTTCTTTTCTTCCTAGGAAGCATCTGTGTCTGCTCCTGCTGTGGCTCTGCTGCTGGTACTGTTGCTTGAGCTAGATCCCCAAATAGCAAGTGTAAAGGTAATGATTCAGCCTTTAGCTTGTCCACATCTGCTCTAAGCTCCTTCACAGACTCCTTAGAAGCCTGTGTTTTCCGCAGTTTCTTGTGCTCCCTGGCAAGCTCCTTCAGAGCCTTGCCGTGTGAATCCACTGCCTTAGACAAGGCATCCTGAGTCCTGATGATCTTTTCCTGGTTCTCCAGGATCTTCTTCAATGTGTCCTTAATGGACTGTGGAATCTGTACTGGCTGTGGTGCTGACTGAGCCACAATGGTTGAAGACAGTGTAGACAACTTGGATGACGCAGCTGATATCCAGTTGTTCAAGCTATGAAGTGTTTGGCTCGGCGTGTGGGCAGTGATGGGATGGGCCCGGGAAGATGGAATTTCTGGGCCAGCTGAAGTAGAAGGACTAGAAGTAGTTGAAGGTCCCAGAGGCAACTCAACAGTGGTGGAGGCAGGCTCAGTGGAGGGCTCTACCGCAACCGGCTCTTCAGACTGGCCAATTGGAGCAGAGGCAGGCGGCTTGTAATTCTTGTCCTTGGGGTTGTCCGACCCCTTCAAAATGTACCATGAAAACGGATCCACAGGTTTAACCTTGATATCAAAATCTCTCTTCTCCACCTTTAGGTCCCGAAAATACATAGTGAGGGTCTTGGGAAAAGGATAGTTTCGATCATGCTCAACCCCCACCGTAGAAATGACACGAGACATCACATTGCCGACGTTGATAGGATAGCCCGCCATAATAGATGCAACAAGAACAACTCGGGCAAGTGGAATAGTCTGATCATGGGTAGTGGGATCAAGTCGACTGCACACAAGCGTCAACCACCCCCTAGCCTCAAAGTTAATAGTCTTCCGAGAAATTTTGGTCCCTGCTTGTAACCACTCTGGAACAGCACCCAGGATTGCCAGGTATGAAGCTAACCACGGAAGAACCTCTTCGTCCATTGACAACTTTTCATTGTAAAGGGTCTCATCTTCGTCACCGAACCCCAAGTATTCATTAAGTGCCTTCCCAGTAAATACCACCTTTTTGTTCCGTACTTTGGTCACTTTAGTGCCCTTCAAGATGTGGGCCACATTGCTATAAAACTCCTTGACCATGTGCTCATTTGCCTTTACACATTCACTCTGAAAATGCGCCCAACCCACTCGAGTGTGAAACTGTCAATGCACATTTAGGATTAGGGGAAGAAGGTCTCGCTCAATAAAACTCCTCTCAAGAATCAGCTTTCGTATAGGCCACCATTCCCTGAACTTGTGGAACGCTACCTGGCTGACGAACCTATCCTCCCAAGCTGTGGGATTTCTAGTTCGGTCAACACCCCCAACCTGAGCTTCACCACCCCTCTATGCCTCCTCCTCGTCTCCTTCTGCACTCTCCCTAGACAAAGAAGCTGTGGGGGAGGTGGAGTATTCCCCACTACCGGATGTCGAGCCCTCAGATGACTCATTCACAACATTGATTGGCTGTCGGACAGTGGGTGATGGCAGAGGAGTATCATCAGTCAATCGAAAGTCGGTGATGATGTGAGTTGGGACTGAGTCTGAGGGGATGTCTTGAGAGGGCACATACTCGCTCCCCGAGGAATGGGAAGCAGCTCTATCTGCGGCTTTTATCAGCTTGCAGGTTTGTTTTATGTTTTTCCGAGCCTGGGGAGTGAGTTTGACTAATCTCTTTCCTTTGCCCCTCGAGAGGAATCACCTCTCCCGGGTTGTTTTGTTCCCTTGCCACCTTGTTGTCTAACCATTATCTGCAATTACACATGTCTAGCTTTGTTAGTATCAGCACAGGCAGTGAATCAGTTGTGGAAAATGAATTGCAAAACAGAACCCAACAGTTGCAAAATAAGGTTGCAGAAATAGTGCACCGCGGCCCGCACAAAAAGGAGTGCGGCCGCACTGGAGGCACCGCGGACCGCATAAAACCACCGCGGTCCGCATTGGGCAGGGTCTAAAATAACTACTTCTCTGAATCTCCCCACCGCGGACCGCACAAAGTGGTATCGCGACCGCGGTGGGTCAGCGCGGACCGCTCGAAACGTGCAATGCGGCCGCGCTAGGGCACAGTTCACCCTTCGACGACATAACGCACCGCAGACCGCACGTAAACTTGACCCGCGGTCCG
>NW_017670391.1:162281-271653 GCF_001879085.1 Nicotiana attenuata
CAATTTACCCACCTACCCTTGTTTGACTTGCCCCCTAAGTTTCCTTGGGTCCGCCATTGTTGATTTGAAGAGTTGCCTCGATTGCCTTGAGAGTTATTGACATATTGAACTTCTTCGCTTAGCTCATCATAACACTCATTTGAAAAACCACCACCGTCATCATATTGATCACAATTTCCTTGAGGTTGTTGCCCTCTTTGCCTTCTCTTAAGCATATTCACTCCTTCCATGGCATTGACTTGGCGAGGATTTTCGACTTGTTGTAATTGCGCCTTAGCCAATTGATTCATAGTAGTAGTAAGCTCGGCAATAGCTTGACCATGGTCATGCAACTCCTTGTGCAAATGGATCACCGTAGGGTCGCCTTGAGGAACATTGGCCCTACTTTGCCAAGCCGAAGAAGTGTCGGCCATCTCGTCAAGAATATCACAAGCTTCATTGTAAGGAAGCTTCATAAAGTTGCCTCCGGCCAATTGGTTCACAATGCATTGATTAGTGGTGTTGATGCCCCGATAAAAGGTTTGTTGAATCATTGCCTCGGTCATATCGTTGTTTGGCATTCTTTCACCATTGTTCTAAATCTCTCCCATATTTCATGCAAGGGTTCCGTTGGCTCTTGCTTGAAGGCCAAAATTTCATCACGAAGCGCCGCCATGTGACTCGGCGAAAAGAACTTGGAAATAAACTTGTCCGCCAATTCATCCCACGTAGTGATGGAATGATTGGGGAGCCTTTCTAACCAATCCAACGCTTTACCCCGAAGAGAAAACGGGAAAAGCCTCAATCTCAACGCATCCTCGGACACGTTTGTTTGCTTGCTACCCCAGCATGTATCTACGAACCCCTTCAAGTGCTTGTAGGCATTTTGATCGGAGGCGCCCGTAAAATATCCTCATTGCTCGAGCAAGGTCAACATAACATTTGTGATTTGAAAGTTCCCCGCCCGGATTCAGGGAGGAACGATGGCACTCGCATATCCTTGATTGGGTAGCACCCGTGGAACCGCTCTTGGAGGTGGCGGAGGAGGGTCTGGAACGTTGTCATTAGCATTAGCCTGGAGACCTCGTCCACGTCCCGAAGGTACAAGAGGCACCTCATCGTCTCCAATTTCGTCTACCTCCTCCCCCACAAGCACGTTTCCAAGAGGGTCATTCGCGTTTAAAGCCATTTGGTACCTGTAGTAATCACGCACACACATTAGTAAATAAGAAGGAAAGGAGAACAACACACAAAACTAACTAAATAGATAGCCAAAACCGTTAGCTCCCCGGCAACGGCGCCAAAAAGTTGATCGCTGCCAACTCCACACTACTATAAAGTAGGAAGAGAGGGTCGCAATAGCTTTTACCCGATTTGAGGGTCAGGATCGAATTCCTCAGAGAGCTAGAAATTGGAGCTGGATATCTATCTAGACTAGAGTCGTGTAATTGTTCTAAATGTCACTTCCAACATTTTTGGATTTTTTCAATTATAAACTACTATTATCAAACTACTAATTGAAACTAGATTATGCTACGAGATAATTGCTAAAGTTGTATCTAATGGGAAGAAGAGCACTAGGGTCGTGGCATCACCTAGGTGGCTAATTGACGGGTAGATGTTGCTAAGGTTCGATTGACATAATTGGGGCTTACGCTATAACCGTTGCACAATTTTACCCACTCTCACACCTCTCGGTAAAGAGAGTGATTTTGCCCACTTGACTCTCTCGAGACCAAATGGGTAGGCAAATTAGACCAAGCAACTAGGGTTCAAGTAGGGTGATTACTCTCTCGAGATTTAACCCGTTAATTGGGACTATCATTTTTTATGAGTCCATCCCAATTCCTTGTTGGGTCAATTTTGGAGACTTAGACTCTCTTTATCAAGAAGAGTCAAATCCACAAAGCACAAATCAGTGTTTGCAACCACCAATTTATAGATTAAAACATAAAATCAACCCAAATAGCAAACACCCATAGTCAATCTAACCCTAGATGGAAACACCCATCAATTACCCACACTAGGATTGAGCCACAACCCTAGCTAAAGGGTTTATCTACTCATGCTTGAAGGAGAAAATGAAGAAATAGATAAAGAACAAGACATATTAATTAAATACTAAATAAAAGTACAAGAATCTATCGTTAAATTGAAGCTAAGATGCCAAAAACGACTACAAAAGTTGTTCTCACGAGCGCAGCTGTGTTCTAAAGATAACAGATTTCCTAAAAAATGGTAATATGTTCTATTTATACTAAGCTGGAAAAACTGGACAAAAATACCCCTGCGGGGTCAGTGCGGGCCGCACTAAATGGATCGCGGCCGCACTGGGCTCCTTGACTTCAACTTTGGCTTCTCTGAACTTGGACTCCGCGGACCGCGTAGAATGGACCGCGGCCGCGAAGGGAGTTGGCGCGGTCCGCACAATAACGACCGCGGACCGCATGGCATTATCTTGGCAAAATTGTATTTCTCTGAATCTCTTGACCGCGGACCGCACAAAAGAGTAGTGCGGCCGCGGAGCCCTGACCACGGACCGCGAGATATGGACCGCGGCCGCGTTGCCTCTAGCCTGATTTTACCAACTCTCTGAACCTCCTAGTGCGGCCGCATTCCACTTTGCGCGGTCCGCACTAGGCCCTTCTTCGCTTAGCTTTCTTGGTCTTTGATACTTGAGCAGGTTTCACTCCTTTTTGAGCTGATCTTTGACATTTCGTCACTTTGTCAAACAAACCTGCAAACAAGCACAACCTGTGAGCCTTTTGGGACTATTTTGTAATAATTTATAACCAAAGCATAAGCAAGAAGGAGTATAAAACATGGCAAAATCCCTAGTTATCAGAGGTCCAAACAGAATTCCGAGACCGGGAATAGTTCTGTAATGTCATTTAAGACTTGCACGCAAAATTTGGTGTCATTCCAAGTACTATAAGTACGTTTCGGCGCATTGGAAGTAAATTGAAGAACTTGAAGTTCTTAAGTTTGATTCAATTGGTTTTAGGGTGTGATTCTTAGTTTTAATATTTTTTCGGGCATGCCGAGAGTTCGAGGGAGTTCGTTTTATGATTCCAAACTTGTTGGTATGTTCGGGGAGGCACTGGGGGCCCCGAGTGTCAATCGAACGAGTCTCGGACCAAGTTGGAAACTTGGAGCAAGAGCTTAAGCTCCCCAGTTCTGTCATAATCGCACATGCGCTTGGCCAGCCGCAGGTGCGAGACACGAGCCGCAGAAGCGAATAAAGGAGGACAGCCCAGGCACCGCAGGTGCGGCGGTTTTGGCGCACCTACGCGATCGCAGGTGCAAGGTAAGTGGTCGTAGGTGCGAACCTGGGCGCAGATTCGATCCCTTGAGCTCGCAGATACGGAACTTGGCCAGTAGGGGAAAATGCGCACCTGCGATGGCTTCTCCGCAGGTGCAGGACCGCAGGTGCGGCCAAGGCACCGTAGGTGCGAAATAGTTAGAGGTAGTGAGGTTCATTTAATACGAGACTTGAACCATTTTTTACACATTTCACTCACTCCTTGAGCGATTTTTGGAGCTTCTTGAGAGGGATTTTCACCTAGCCTTTGAAGGTAAGTAATTTCTACCTAATGTGAGTTAAATACATAGTTTGTAGGTAGATTTATAATATGTAAACTAGTGAAAATCATGGGTTTAGATAAAAACCTAGGTTTTTGATAAAAATGAGATTCTACCACGAAATTGATTATGAAACTTAGTGAAAATCATATATTATGTTCCTAAGGTTATGGATAACAATTTTTTTCAAAAAAACTGGAATCTGGGCACGTGGGCCCGGGGGTAAATTTTAGGAATCTTGCATTTTGAGTTGGATAATCACTTTAATAGTAGGATATGAACTTTTGAGCATAGATTGATTAGTTCATGTAATGTTTGACTAGTTTCGAGTCATTTTGCATCAAATTTGGAGGTTTGAGCGCATTCTTGAATTGGGATGTAGGTTTTGAGACGAGGTAAGTCTCCTTTCTAACCTTGTAAGAGGGAATTAACCACATAGGTAAATTAAATAAATATGTGTGTACCTATTTGTGGGGGCTACGTACGTACCAGGTGACGAGAGTCCGTACGTGGCTATTACTATGCTATTGTCCGGGTAGGTTTGGACCCGTATCATGCTTTACTTGAAATGTTTGCGCCCTTACTTGCTAATTCAATTAATTAAGTCATCAGAACTTGATAAAAGAAGTGTAAAAGGTTAAATTCACCTACTTCAAAGATTTAATGGAATACTTGACTGTAAATATGAACTTTGTGTTTTCCTTTAAAATAAATTGCTATTTGTGGATCGGATCGAACGGCTCGGTAGTAAATAGATGCATCTATGGTTTGCGTTGTTCGACCCTCCGATAGTGCACAGTTTAAATATTATGTGGATTGGGCCATACGACTTCGGCATAATTTGCGCATGATAATTCTTTGGAACCCTCCATGATTGAAATTGCTTAATGTCCTGAAATGTAAGCTGTTGAATGTTATAACTGAATTTGAGATTTATATTTGTGAAAGAAGAACTTATAGTTTCCCGTTATTGAGATTTCAGTATTATTCATGAAATCTATGCTTAATATAACTCTTTAATTATATTATTGTTAACCCATAGTAAGTGTCAAAGTCGACCCTCGTCACTACTTCTTCGAGGTTAGACTGGATACTTACTGGGTACATGTTGTTTATGTACTCATACTACACTTATGTACTTAATTGTACAGGATCTGAGATAGGTGCATCTAGTCACCCGTCTGGCGCGCATAGTTGATCCCTACCTCGAGACTTCATGGTGAGCTGCTTTCCGAGCTGTTCTGCAGCAGCTGGAGTCTCCCTTATGTTTTACTTTTCTGTCTATTTCCTTTCAAACAGTAGGCTAGCGTTCTTTTGTATATTCTACTAGATTGCCTACACATTTGTGATACCAGATCTTGGCACACACGCTAGTAGGCTTATGATTTTGGGTTTGCTTACATGATTTCGATTTGTACTTATTGCTTCCGTTTATTTATGTTACACTTGCAAATTTCTAAATCTTTTTAATAAGCAAATGTTACTACTTAATAATTTATTTAAACAGAAAACCACTAGTTGATCAGTGTTCGCTTGCCTAACGGCGGTGTTGGGTGCCATCACGGCCTATAATGAAATTTGGTCGTGACATTCCTATTCATTACAAAATTCCTTGAAGCGAAGCTCAAATGGTTCGGGCACGTGCGGAGGAGAAGCTCAGATGCCCCGGCAAGGAGGTGTGAGCGGTTGGCTTTGACAGGTACGAGAAGAGGTAGAGAGCGGCTTAAGAAATATTGGGGAGAGCTGATCATGCAGGACATGACGTGGCTTCAGATTTCTAGGGACATGGCACTTTATAGGAAGGTGTGGAGGTCGAGCATTTGGGTTTTTGTTTAGGAGGTAATTGAGCATTTTTCTACTTTCGTACCGGGTGTGAGGCTAGTCTGATAGGGTTTTGTCTTAGACTGCTAGTGATTAAAGTTGTGTTCACACTATTCTTATATTTTACATAGTATCGGGCCTTATTTACTTATTATTGTTATTGGTTTTCATCTATTTTCCGGTCCTTATGTTGGCCGTTGTATTTCTATGGTGTCATTGATGGTACTAATATATTGTCTCTTTCCGCCTTTTGAGCCGAGAGTCTTTCGGAAACAGCCTTTCTACTCCCTCGGGGTAGGGGTAAGGTTTGCGTACTCACTACCTACTTATGGGATTACGCTAAGTTATTATTGTTGTTGTTGCTGCTTTATAATCATCAGTTGTGGGATAAATTTATTTTTGAGTTAAACAAGGGTAAATTTGCTTATACACTACCCTTCTTATATCATATTTGTGAACTTACACTAAATTTGTTGTTGTTTTACATTAAAAGAAACTTATATTTGCTTTTAAAACAAATACAATAATCTATTAATTTTTTAAGAACCAAACAACTGCAATAATTTATATTTAGTAATTTTTTAGAATCAAACAACAAGCAAGTTGGATCCGAATTCCAACCCCACTCACTGCCGAACATTGTTGACTTTCCGATTTTATAACACTATTCGCTCTCAACAATATTAAAAAAGAGGAAGTCTTAGTAGAAGACAGGTCATCGCGAATCTCAAAAATTAAATTACAGTAAAGATAAAGAATACTTTTCTTTTTGTCAAATAAAGATAAAAGTATAGTCAAACTTGAAAATTGTTAACTTTCTCGATGGTCGCATTAAATACAATATTAAGTAGTCAAAATTTTAACAAGCCCAAAATCCCTTTTTCCGTTTTTGCCCCTGCAATCTCCCCAAATTCACATATAAAAGATGGCATTGTTATTAAACATAGATGGTTTAGGCATTTCCTAACTTAAACCTTCTTAAGCTTCGGTTCCCAAGTGGTGCACTATAATGATATAAAGAGTGATTTAAACCTATACATTAAGAGGGACTTATATTAACAAATATAATAATCTTTATTTTTTATTAAGAACTACTCCCTCCGGTCCAAAATAAGTGATTTTTTGGCATTTTTCTTGTGATCCAAAATAAGTGATTTTTTCAGATTTCAAGAATGAATTAATTATTTTTTTCCTACATTGTCCTTGGATTAAATAGTGTTGGAATATGTGTTAGGAGTGTTTATGTGAGATATTAAAGGTTAATATGGTCAATTTCATTGCTAATTAATGCTAAAAGGTAGATTTCTTAATCTGTGTGAAAACATCCAAAAAATTACTTATTTTGGACCAGAGGGAGTAAACAAGTACTCACTGTCGAACCTTGTTGACTTTCCAATTTTATAATACAGTCAAATACCTCTATAACAGTTTCATTTATTTCGAATATTTTTAGATATTATAGCAAAGCGCTGATATATAGAATATTATTACATAACATACAAATTAATTCCAGAAAAGCTTATCTTTTATAGTAAAGTGTTGTTATATAGAGATGTTCCAGAAAAGTCTTATAGTTTGTTTGGCCAAGTCTTTTTTTTGGGACTAAAGTGTTCTTTTTTGTCAAAAATAGTTTTTTCCAAATATTGAGGTATTTGGTCAAGCTTTTAGAAGGAAAAAAAAATACTTTTGAGAAGAAGTAAAAAAAAATAGACTCTCTCCCCAAAAACAATTTTCTGAGAAACACTATAGAGAAAATAATATACTTAGCAGCAGTTTTTAAAAACTTGATCAAATACTAATTATTGCTCAAAAATATTTTTTAAATTAATTAACCGAACACAAACTATTATCATCAAACGCAGCTTTTTTAAAAATATTTTTGAAAAAAGCATTTCTCAAAATAAACTGATTCTTCACGGTAGAAGACACGTCATCACGAATCTCAATAATTAAATTACAATAAAGATATATAATACTCTTACTTTTCTTTTTGTCATGTCAAATAATCAATGAAAGTATAGTCAAACTTGAAAATTGTAAACATTCTCGATGGTAGTATTAAATAAAATAAAAGGTAGTCAAAATTTTAACAACCCCAAAAGACTTTTTTTTTCGTTTCTGCCCCTCCAATCTTCCCCAAATTTACATACAAAACCCTACCCAGCTACCCTACCGCATTGTAACTCTATTCTCTACTCTTTAGTCTTCTCCAAATGTCAATTCCACCCCTTCCACTACCCCGAAATTATAAAAGAGCCCCTATATCCCTAATCCCAGGCTTTTATACTTTTCTCTTTTCCTTTGAGTCGAACACCATCATTCTCTCGCCGGAACTTCCAGCTCCGGTGCCGGCGATCGTCCCTTCAATTACATGACGATGCTCTCCTTCGTAAGTCACAATAACCATTTTTGGATCATCGGTTGCCCTCTCCACATGCTTTCTTGCCGGACATCCTCTTACGCTGCTACATCTATAATATCCCCTGAAAATTCAAAAACCAAAAAATTAATCTCAGTATCAAATTCCTAAAATGTTTAAAACAAACTTTTAAATTTCTAAAAACAGACGGTGATAATTGATGGTGCATGGTAATTACCGTGGGTATGGTGAGCCCTTGATCGGTTTTTGACCGTATTTTCTCCACGAGTACTCGTCTGCAGGAATATCGGCGATTTTTGAACTTACAGCCGGCACTCTAATCACTTTCTTTGCACGATATTTCCTGTTTATAATAATTAAAATACAATTGATCAGTTAATGAAAAAAATTGTGAGTTACACGTTAACATATTCCACTAGTTACGTCAAAAATACGGAAGCTAGTGCCAGGCACGCCTTTCGAAACGTCAGCGTCACCACTGATTTTTTGGTCAAAGGCAGATCTGAATTTTTTTTCAGATATGCACAGATGCGAAAATGCGCAGGGTGTATATAAGGAAAACACTAACCTCCTTTTGCAGTGACAATTCCCGGAGCCGGAGATTCTACCGGACATTTCATCGGAAAGATCGTGATCGCGACACCTTTTACCGGCGAGTGGCGGCTTCCCGGATGACACAGGCGGCCGCGGCGGTAAGCTTATTGAGGAAAATTGCTTCCCGTTTGATACGCTTCCTTCACAATCACCGGTAATCGACGACATGAACGACGAGGAGTTCGTCGATAAGCTCAACGTATCCTTCGCAACCTTTGATTTTGTAAAGTCAAATTTCAATACCGGATATTGACTGTCTTCCACCACAGCAACCGCCGGAGTTGGAGGTGTCGGCGGTGGTGGAGTTTCCTTAACCGGAGTAGACGTAGAGAGGGAAAGAGCAGTACATGAATCAGATAGCTGAACCGGACTACGTCTAAACCGGGCATGACCAGTCCGGTTCAAGATAGAAATAACCTTCTTAAAATTCGAAACAGTGAAGTCGGCGAATTCTCTACAATCCGGCTGAACCGGTTGTTTTTTCTGCTGTTGAAGTGAAACGAACCGGATTAAATGATCCATGGAATTTAAACCGGCTGAAGCTGCTTCTTGTAGAGCTAATTGCTCATTTATTTGCGAATAGCCTAACAACTCTATGGCCATTTTTGCAAATCTCTCAGGCTCTGAAGTATGAGAGGAAGAAAGAAGAAGAGTGGGTAATATAAGGAGAGAGGATTACCGGATGACCGGGTAAAAGTCAAAGGTTTTGATCCAACGGCTGAGATTAGTTTAGAAATTTTTATTATTTTATCAAGAAAAGACAAAATAGTAGCATGCCAATTTGCCAGCACCCATTATCGTTAGTAATTCTTTATTCGACGTGGGAAATGGTGGGACCCATTTTTAAAGAGAAAGGAATTAAGGAAGTTTATTTTTGCATTTTCTCCGAAATGAGATCTGTTAAGTACATTTAACTTATTTTGAAAAATATTTTTTTTTGAAGTAATTTTAAAATACTTTTAGGCCAGGCACTTACCAGCACATGGGGTCGGTTGTGCTGATGCTACACTCTGCACTCTGTGCAGATACCAGAGCAGTACTGGGACAGCAGCAGTAGCTTGGGAGCCAACCTTCAGTCCACAGAGATCCCGAGGTAGTCATGTAGGCGTCCGCAGGCCCGCTGTCTCTTCTATCTACTATTATGTTCTGTTATCACTTGTATCCGAGACAGACTAAGTTCTTTCTTTCCTTCAGACATTTGTATGTAGTAATCATAGACAGTCCGTGAATGTTGTGACACCGGTTTCTGGGTAGAGACATATGTTGGCTTTTCGTATCGATTTTGGTATTATGTTTATCTAAGTCTTCCGCTTAAATCCATCTTTCGCTGTTATTTAAATATTGATCACATGTTATTAAAAAGCATTAAAAATAAAGGAGTTAAAATTTCTGTATTTCGTGGCTTGCCTAGCTTCGCCATCACGACTTCCGAGGGTGGAAAATCCGGATCGTGACAAGCCATCATAAAGAGGTAATCTTACAAAGAGTATACCGGCATAATAATGATCGTTGTTGTTATTGAAATATAAAAAATAAATTTGAAAGAAAATTTAGCCACTATACCAAAATAATATTATAATAGGTGACTGTTACAAAGAGGTTTAACTATATTAAAATAAAATTTGATCCTTTTATAGTGACCTTAGTGGGTGATGAAATCAGACACCACCTTTAGAAATTGGCAAATTTGAATAAACTTCTTCTCAAAAGAAATTTAAAAGTTGCTATCAAACGTCGTCTTGCATGCGACCCACTTAAAGCTAGTTTGTATCAACCTGTTTTCACAGTTCTATTTGGAAAAAAATATCATCACTTATGTCAACGTTAATCTTTGGATCTTCCGACTTAAGAAAAATTGACAATTCATGATATTTCTTCCAATATAATTACTATTACTCTTCATTTTACCTTTTCTCATCTTAATCAGATGCGAAACTAAAATTTTTAAAATTTATAGGCTTTAAATCCTAAAATATCGACATAGAATATTAGTCGGTGAATTCTTGATTTAACTTTTTCACTTATTTAATAGAATTTTTTATATAGAAAGAAAGTTACGGGTTCATCAAACTTATACTTTTAGCTTGTTTGGACAAGCTTCTTCAAACTTAGAAGTACTTTTTATACTTATAGTATTTTTTAAAAGTATGGTCAAACATTAATTGCTACTCAGAAGAGTTTTCGAATTACTTAATCAAACACAAATTATTTTTCACTAAAAATATTTCAAAAGTACTTTTGAAAAAAATAATTTTTAAAAAAAATTCTCAAAATAAGTTAATTTTCGAAACTTGGCCACACAGACCATTAACCTTGTTGTTCCGGCCCTGTTAGTACCCTACTATACTCGTTGACTTAAAAGAAGATGGTAGACACAACGAATAATTTTACGAAGCCACCAGCACTAAATAACGAATAATTTATACGAAGCCAACAGCACTAAAATGTCAAATTGATATTATAAATATCATAAAAAAGAACATCTTTAAGCGATTGACTTTTATATTTCTCCAATTTTTTTAAAAAAAGATCTAAAGCTACCATTTCTCAAATAAATTTAAAAAGCAGAAAAAAAGCTGACTATCTTGATGGAAACCACATGGAAACAGAGAATCCTTTTTTTTCTCTTTTTAGTTGACTAATACCGGATATAGACGGTAACCACTTTTCCTTGAATATTGATCGTTGGATTAAATAAAAAGATCAAACGGCTAGATTTTACTCTTAGGAGTTGACGTAGACTTTTATCGGAACTCAAAAAATGTCAACTTCTAACACCTGTAATGTTTGGCCACGTGAAAGGCATAAACTTAATGCGCCTTTGAAGGAGAAATTGATTTACGTGAGAAAAGTAGTCAATGGAAATTTAGGGTTGACTTGACCCAGTGGAGTTTGATCAGTATTATTTGAATTTAGAATGAGTCTTATACTTATTATGAGTGTGGTCCATATATTTTTGTCAAATGAACCATTTTACACGCCAAATGAAAATATGTTGTACCATGCAAATTAATTTGTGTTTTGTGATTTGTTTTTTACTACTTTCTTAAAGGGGTCGTTTTCCTTTTTTAACTATACGTGATTTGTTCCAGAATTGCAAATTAATGGAGATTTGGAATAGTTTTAATTAAGAATTACAAGTGAAAATCGTACAAAAAGTTTGTCAGAAATGCTTATACATTTTTATACAATATTATACACTTTTATACAAAGAGATATATTATATATATAGTTGTATAAAGATGTATAAGCACAATAGTGAAATGTTAGTTATACACCATAAGAAGAAATGTGAGAAATCCACCAAATACCTGTAAATAATGTATCAACCTTGTATAAGAGGTGTTTATACACCATTATACATTACTTATACACTATTATACAAATGAATCCTATTAATGGAGCTTCAGGGGTTCTTCTTCTTCTTTGGGCGTCTTCTGAAATTGAACTCAAATATAGCTCAAATCTGCTCCAAATCACTTCAAATTTGAGTTTTGAACTCCCCTTGACGATCCCAATCAATTGGGCCAACACCCAATCCAAACAACTAACAAAATCAAAAAATCTAATTTCTGAAATTAAAGCTTCGAATGACCTTTAATGGTGACTCCAAAAATAATAATTCTCTTAATTGGTATTTTTTCTTCTCATCTTAATAGTGATTATCAACTTTGAATCTGGAAGTAGAATTGAAGAATATATATAATGGTAGAGAAATTTTGGGGTACAAAGTCGTAAAAGAGGAAGAAGAAGAACGAAGAAAAGAAAAAAATAAGGTGGGCTAACTGGTGAAAAATAATTTTCAGATTATGTACAACTTGGGCCATATCAGGTAAGAGTTTCAAACGTGGGCCATTTTTTTGATGGACTGTTAGGCTAAGTGACAAGGAGCGTAATTTCCCCTTAATAAAAAAGGAAGAATACTTTTGAAACATATGGTCTTAAAGCTTAAGGGGTAAAAAATTTGTGGAGTCATGATATTTGTGTGACTATAAAAGCTTCTCATTAAGGGTAAATGGGTAAAATGAAAGAGTTTAAAGTTGAATTATTTCCAAATTTAGAAATGTGTCATTTGTTTTGGAACAGACTAAAAAGGAAAGTACCTCATCTAATATGGAACAGGGGGAGTACTATATATTAGAAGCAGCAGTTGAGTGGGACGAACACTGCACTAACTGATTGTACAAAAGGCAATGTACATTGTACTGTAAGCGTTGGTCCATTTTATTGGTAATTAAATATTAGACTTTTTCTATAGATAGAATTCGTGTCAATTGAATTGCTCTCTTCTTCTAGGGTTTCAAAGAGAGAGAGAATTGTGGCGTGGAGCTTAATCCACCAGATGTCTTCACTCATCACATGAAAAAATTTGGTGTTCTTCGTGTTCAGATTTTTCAATTACAAAGCTATTTTTTTCCTTTTGCCACTCATTCTCCATATTGCCTTTGGTTCTGCATTTATATCAAAATTTCTCCAGCTTTGCCATTAATTAGCATATGTGGATTCGGAGTTTTTCGTAGTTCTTCTCTGCTATTTCTTGAAAATTGCCATCTAGAACAAAAATAGTAATGACAAAGGGAAGAACTTCGATGCCACTTGTGTCTGATGAAATCTCCCAACAAAAGGAGGGCGTCTATGGTGTGAAGAGAAATTAGCTCCAAAAGTTAATCGGTTGATAGTACCATTAATGGCTAATGAAGCTTAGTTACAGACTTCGCTCTATTTAATGGATCCTGTGCTTTTGTCTCAATATTTCTTACTTTACTATCTACAAGGAGTTACCAGCTAAATGTAAAGTGTTTCTAGATTTAACTTTATTTGATGTTCTTTGAAAATTGTATTCCATTTGCTTGCATGTGTATTTCTATTGCAGTATGACTGCAAATTAGATATAACTATAAGAATGAGTAGAAAATTACTCAAGTGATATCTTTTTAATTTAGAATTCTTTCATACAAACTGAAAAAAATTATCGTATGTCATGGATTCCTGCTTCGAGAGGATTTATTTTCTCTATGTGATCTTTCAGCTTCCATGTAATGTGACTTATTGAGAATTTTTTGTGAAAGTCGTTGAATTTTTTGATATTACTGTGAAATTAGCAGTGAAACTCAAGGAGCCGGGAGCCGTAGTGCAAATGAAAGATTATAATTTGGCTCAAATGGGAAAGGAATGTTGATTATGGCATAGATTAGTTAGACACATCTTATGATGAATTAAGATCCTTATCTCTTTGAACTTTTAAAGCTTACAGTCTGCATTTGGCTGACATTCATTTTTCATATAAGGGATACCAATATAATTTTATCATTAGTTGATGGTAATAACAATTAAATTTGTTGATGGGACTCTAAAAATATGTGATCTATTTTTATGCTAGTTGTTAAGCAGATGATGCTATGTGTATGAAGTTTAGAGACGAAGTAAGAGCTAAATATGAGATGATAATCAAACCAAGAGGCTGACAATCGAGGCCTCGAGCTTGTCGATATGAGGGCCTCGGGGTCGATTCAGTGGCTCGATAATGAGCTATGGGGGCGATCGGGGTACGACTAACAGTTATGTCGGAATTAATAAAGGTTCTTTATGGCAAATAATAAGCAATAAATGATAAACAAGTATGAAGATAATAAATAAAAGCAATAATAACAAGAAAGTATGATAGAAAGCAGAGAGAATATTTTTTATATATTCGTGTGGAGTAACTGAAGCAACAGAGAGTACAAAAATGACAAGGATCCCCTTTATATAGGAGGGGAGTCCCAACATAATACAAAATGCATTAAGTACAAAGATATGGAGATGGGACAGCTGAATGACACCCTGACTCGAATTTGGAATAGACCAGCAGACTCTGTCAGCCCTAGGCGTGTGCCTTGGGAACCTTCCACTTCTACCACTATCGTGATCAATGCTACCATGGGGTCGAGTGTCGTCGACCCACGAGGAAGGATGCTCGACCATGGCCTCGAGCATTCGAGGTGATCTTCCGAAGTGCCTTAATGACGAGAAATTGGAACCTCCGATTCTGCCGTATACAGATAGTCCCCGCGTTTCTTAGAGATGAGCGATAAGAAACATTTTTGATACCCGACTCTACGGATTTCCCGTGATGTCATTGTACCGATGATACCAACCTATGACGTAAGCCTTTACGATAACTGGGGCGTCCCATGAACTTGTCTTTTCAGTGCCATTCAATGCGCTGCCGATTCCATTATTCAAAGCAATAGTGTCGCCGTTGACTCGATTTTTGATAAAGCATTGATTATGACTGTCGATCCGTCTTTCGAAGGCATTGATGGCGTTGCTGGTCGCATTATCACCGCTATAAATGGGGGCCTTCAGATACTATCCTTTTATCAAAGTGTTTCTCCATATTTAGCCGTTCTTTTCTTCTTACCATCCTTAACCATTGTCGTTTACCATAGGCTCATGGCCTCAAGATTTTAAGGCGGTGTTTCCGTCAGCCATGTCGTGGCCTGTTTCCTGGGCTTTGTTTAGTCAATCGAGATTATGCCATTTTATTGTTGTTGTTGTTGTTATTTTTGTTAGCCCGGGACGACGAGGTAAGGGGACGATTTCCCCCGGTTCAGGGGGATATTTGGACTCTACACCGCTGCTCAGGGGAGTGTTCGGACTCTACACCGCTGCTCACCTCCCCAAATTATCAGTGCGACGCCTCGCTCCCTTTGCCTTCCATGGAGTGAGGAGGCACCTATCTATTAACTGTTGCACCCCGCACCGGTGTGACGTCTCGAGGAGTGGCTTCACAATAGTAGTGCTGGCGAGGTCCATCCTAGACAGATATTTTCACCCAACCACTTCTCGATTCTTTTCTGCTTCTTCTGCGTCACTTTGCTCTTCTCCACCACCATCCTCCTCTTTGTCTCGCCTTTTGAAGATGTCGTCCTGGAGGATAGCGATGAAACACCGGAGGGGGTGACAGTCAAGGATATTGCCGCCAAGGATGCGTGTTCGAGGAGATGGTGCTCGGAGATGCTGCTACCGGAGATGGACCTTCGAGAGTAGATTATGCTCTAGGCTTTTACTATATGTGTACCCTTTTGCTACTTTGTTTCTGTGTAAGGACCCCTCGTGGGCTGTTGTAATCGAATGTTCATGAATACAAAGATGTTTCTTCGATTCTGTCTTTGATTCTTGCTGTTTTTCCTTTTATTTGTGCTTACGGAAACTCTGGATGCATGATCCTAGCGATCGTTATCGATATCGAGCCCAAGTGGGAGTATATTTCTCTGAACTTTGATTGTTTAGTACGGCTCCCCGCGGAATCATTTGCCTTTCCTCGGACCAGATCCGGATTGGACCGATAGACTCGGGTCGTCGGAACCCTTACTTAGGGCTGAATGAGGATAACACTTCGGACCTTCAGACTTTCAAGAACAGTCTTTAGGCCTTGCAATAATCTTCGAGGGAAATTTTCTCGGGAGCCCTAGAATAGGGTCTGCCATTAAGCTCTCGAGGGCAGTCCCCGAGCGGGGTTCGTTCAAACCTGAGCCACCCGGAAACCTGCTTTGAACTTGCCGTAGATAGCCCTAAGGCGTTGTAGGTAGATCACAAACGAGGTTTTATCCGAACTTAGATGGTATCCCATGATCTAGCCCATATGGATGGAGTTCAAATGCTTGTTTCCTTTGAGCTTAACTCCCTTTTGGCGGAGGTCCTCGAGGTCGAGTACCACCTCGGGACTCGTAACGATGCCGTCGGTTTATTGGAGCCTAACTTCTTCTTGGTGGAGATCCTTGAGGTTGTGTACTACCTCGGGATTGGCGATAATGTTGTCGGCTTCCTGAAGCCTAACTTCTCTTGATGGAGATCATCGAGGTCGGGTACCATCTCGAGATTGGCGATGATGCCGTTGGCTTTTTAGGCAGGCGGGTCGCCGCCGCTTTTCCCTTATATAGGGTCGTTCGAGCCCCTTTGGAGATCCCATTATTTCAAGCGGTTACTTTTCCTTTTCTGTGTTGAGCCTTTCGTTATTTCAGTGCTGACATACTTGCACAAATTTCTGCTCTAGCTCTCCGATTTTGCCACCTCCATGACCACCACGTCAGGGTCTGTTCGGCAGAGAGGGGAGAATTCCGCCTCCGATATTCAGGACCAACGAGAGCGTACCTCAAAGATTGCTTCTTCGATAAGAGAAGACCACCTTGGGTTAGTGAGAAAAGATTGTGGCTGGGGGAGAAAGTAGTGTTGCAGACACTTTCCCTGGATGAGGGCATCACGGATCGTGTCGATAGATTCTTGAATGTGTACACGTATCCCTTCACACTGGGCCCCCTTGACAGGGTTGTGCTAGATTTCTGTTTGAAGTATCGGCTTACTTTGGCGCAGATCCATCCCTCATTTTGGCGGATAGTGTTGATGATGAGATTTTTCATGGAGAAGGCGGGGATTGACTTCACGCTCAGTCATCTCATCAGGCTGTACCGTTCCTTTCATCATCGGGGCCTGTTAACCTTACGATGCCGGTCGACCACGCCCTTCATCATCGATGATGAGGAGGATGGGGATCGAGAGTGGATGAGTCGATTCGTACGAGCCCGAACGGCTGACATTATCCCTGTGGAACTTATGCCATTCCCTGAAGAATGGAATTATACACGTAAGTGGCACATTCCGTACTTCTCAGTTTTGCTTGTGGAGAAGGCTGATATCGTGACTGTGCCATCTTTTATACTTCTGCAGCGATTGCATGGGCGCTAGGTGACGTTCTCGATCCGCCGAATTGGGTTCGGAAGTTGGCGACCCACTCGACTTGTGACGAGCGCAGGTGGCAAGCTGTGTCTCGGGACAGATGGGAAGCAAAACATCATGGTGAGTGTTGTGCTATTTTTTCCTTTCCCTTCCTTCATTTGGAGAGGCAATTTACCTTTCTGTATGTTAATCTTGTTGTTGTAGGAATCGGAGAGCCTTCCAAGGCGAGGTCGCGCTCCATTAAGGAGGGGGAAGGGTCGCTAGCCTCCGGGCTAAAGAACGATAACAATAAGCGGGAGATGCCTTTACACGGTGATGGCACTCAAAGCAGGGCGAGGCTAGACCCGGGTTCCGAAACGGGAGCATCATCCGAGCCTACCGTGCCCGTAGTCCCTGGTTCTGAAAAGGTGGTTTCTCCGTTGCCACTGCCTTCTCATTCTGCTGATAGTGCTTCGGGGGATACTAGAAACTCGGGGTCGTCTACTCCGAGCGACCGTGTCTCGACTGGAGTCAATTCTTTTAGAGTTGAGGGACCTAGGTTAACGGATGCACGTTCGGCCTTCGAGGAAGCCCAGCGGCTTCACTTCGTGGTGAGTTTCGACATAGGCCCCTTGAATTTCGCTCCTTGCCTTTCTTATTGGGTTTCCTTTGCAGGCCTTTGACAGACTTAAGTCCGGGCTGCTCCGTCGTGAAGCCCAGCTGCGGAAAGCTCTGGATGAGGAGAGATCCCTTAGGCTCCTTTGCGATGAAAAGGAAGTCGAGCTGGAACACTTGCGGTATGAGGCGAGTCGGAGCTTGAATTACGAGAGCTTCTTGGAGGAGCAGGTAACTTTCCACCCCGGTGAGTATGCGCCCCGCCTCCTGGCTTCTAAGGCTAATACTTCGTTTATTTAGTTGCAGAAAAGGACGGAGGCCCTGGAGCATCTTTGGGATGAAGCCGGCCGAGCTGAAAGTGAACATGATGAGTTAAGAGCTTTGGCAGAGGTTCAGGCATTAGAGGAGAGGGATGCCCTGGATAAAGTTCCAGACCTTGAGGCCCAACTCCGCTTAGCTTGTGACGATGCATCGGCTCAAGCGGACGCGATTGCGAAGCTCGAATTCGAGCTTTCGAAGGTAAGGGCCGAGATCGTTGATGCCCGAGCTGAAGCTGTAATGAGCCGAACTAAGGCTGACCAGGAGATGGTGATCCACTTAAAGGATGCTATTGATGCTCAAGCTGAGTTGAGAAGGATCCTCGATCGTGAAGGGAAGATTAAAGAATATGCTCGTTGCAAGTCTCGAACGAAGACTCTCGAGGAGATCTGTGCTAGGGAATTTATTCTCTCGGAGGAGTTAGCGTGAGCGAGGGCGGGCAAGCGTGATGCTCGGTTACTTCTATTTGACGTTGAGGAAAGCAAAGATGAGGCCGACAGGCCGTAGCTCCCAGGGGGAGCGTAGATTTTTGCCATCTGTGTGTAGTATTTTCAAAGCATGTTTGTAGATGGAGATTGCATTTTTCGTATATGTGCATAATGAAACCCTTGCGGCTTTATTTCTTCCGTATCTCTTTCTGTCTCGAATTTGGCCACGCGAACTGGTCTTTGATTTGATAGGAATCCTTAGATTCGCGATACGGCCCTGGGGCTCATTAAGCTGGCGATAATGGCTCTTATGCCTCGGGTCGAAGTGACCTTTTCAGCATAAACTGGCGTTGGAGCTCTTATGCTTTCTGCCCTGGGGCATTTTTAGGTAACTATTTTGGGTTCAGTCTCCGAATCGAGTTGCGATTCGAGCTCATTCGAGCCTCAAGTTTTCAAATTTTCATGGGCTAGCGACAATGGCTCTTACGCCTTCGGTCGAAGTGACCTTTTATGTGGGCTTTATTTTTCCCTCGTTAAGGACTTTTGTGATGATTTTTGCCTGACTCTTCGACGGTTCGAGAACAACCTCGATTACGAGCCGTTTTGTGGCGATGATCAAGCACCTCGGGAGGTTTGGCTCGGAGGCTGAGTAGCTCGAAGCCTATGATTTGGAGCTGACATGGTCGAAGCTCTTTTGCCTATGCCGAGGGTAGCCTGTTTAACCGATTCTTTTCGAAGTAGATTCGAAGTAATTGAAGGCCTGTGATTTTGTAGCGACCGTCGGACATCCCCGAGTCGCGTTAGTTCGGCTGGTACAACCTTATGACCGTAGTCATTTGTGCTTGGTCGGAGCCGTTCTTTGATCCCAAGTGAAGTAGTTTGGGCGTCTATATCAAGGGTATGCCTTTTTAGGGGTCTTACAAGTTCAATATATAGCCTAAACTTTGAGATCGGGTTTTACGCCTTTAGCAAGGTCTTATAAAATTTTCATGCCGTTGAGGTCTTACAGTTTTAGAACTTGGTACAAGTATGGTTCATGCCTTTCTCGAGGTCTTACATATGTTGCCACTTGGTACAAGTGTGATTCATGCCTTGCTCGAGGTCTTACAGATATTGTTGCTGCCTTATGTAGGTCTTACGAGGCCGAGTCTGCCCGCTTGGGTCTTATGGCCTCGGATTTTGTAATGAATGGTGCTTAGTGACAGTCCCCGAGTTAACGAGGGCATCCTGGCTCGAAAGCCATTTACCTGTAAGCTTGGTGTTGCCTCATTGAGGGCTTACGACATTGGCGATTCCGACCCTGATGTCATACGATTTTTGAGATTTGACGCCAGTCCCCGAGTGTTCGGGGCACTTTCGGCCTTGAAGTCATTTCGTGATTTTTATGTTGCCTCGTTAAGGGCTTATGAGCTTGGAGTCCCTACCCGGAGGTCGTTCGGAGATAGATTTGTCGATGCTAGTCCCCGAGTGATCGGGACGCTTTGACGGAGGAATTGTTTTTTGCGAAAATGTTGAGTTTCTTTTGGAGTGTGAAGTGCTTCGAAAAAGGGTATTCTTCAATTACTTGGTACAGGTATACATGTTCTCGCCGTTGGGGGCCTGGCTATACGAACACGGCTCGCTCGACCGTTTGGCCCGGTACATCATTTTCCTATAGGGACCCCATTTGGCGTTTCTTTGTTTTTCTGATGAACGGCCTTCCGGGGGAATGCCCCGCAGTGTTCGAGGTTGATTGCAAAAGAAGACTTGAATACTTGTTGAGTCTTCCTTAGATAGCATGTGGATGTTGCCTCGTTAAAAATCTTGTCGGTAAAAACCCTTTTCGGGATAAAAACTCGGCCGAAGGAAAGAGTGCAATGGATGCTTTAAAACCTTAAGGTCTTCGAGCTGGATCAGCATCTCGACCGCTTCGATCGGGCGCCTGCATAAGAGTTAGTGTGAAATATAAAATGAAAAGGGGAGATGGCGATACCTTAGCAAGGGATGTGCCGGCGATGTTACGAGGTCCGATATATCTCAGTCGCTTGCGATGAGGATGCGGTACGATCCTCTGTTTTGTTTAATCGGGCTTGACCGAAGATGTAGTTTGATCATTCTTTGGTTCTTTCACGGGTGGAGGTATCGGTGTTGGTGTTATATCGTACGCAATGAACATTTCCCTAGCTGCTTGTCGTTCCCCGTAGATAGTTTTAATCCCATCCCTTGTCGGGAATTTCATCATTTGGTGGAAGGTGGATGGTACTGCTCTCATGCAGTGTATCCATGGTCTCCCGAACAAGGCGTTGTACCTTATGTCTCCTTCGATGACATGGAATTTGAAATTCTGGGTCGTGCCGGCCACGTTGACCGGGAGGGTGATTTCTCCTTTTGTCGTTTTGCTTGCCATATTGAATCCGTTGAGGACTCGAGTGGCGGGTACGATTTGGTCAAGTAGTCCAAGCCGCTCTATTACCTTTGACCTGATAATGTTGGCGAGCTACCTGGATCTACGAGTATACGTTTTACTTGAAATGTATTTACGAGGAAAGAGATTACCACTGCGTCGTTGTGAGGTTGAGACAAGGTCTCAGTGTCCTCTTCGCTGAACGTGAAGACGTCCTCGGGTATGTACCCCCGGGTTCGCTTTTCTCTAGTGATGGATATTTTTGTCCTTCTCATCACGGGTTCTTACGGGGCATCAACGCCCCCCAAGATCATGTGGATGACATGTTGCGGCTCGTTCGTTTTGTTCTTCTTGGTTGCCTCTCTTTCACGAAATTGGT
Source organism: Nicotiana attenuata (assembly GCF_001879085.1). NCBI lineage: Eukaryota > Viridiplantae > Streptophyta > Magnoliopsida > Solanales > Solanaceae > Nicotiana > Nicotiana attenuata. Next base: position 183,458 of record NW_017670391.1, read on the forward strand.
TTTTGGCCCGATCACTTAGGAATTCCCGGAGATGAACTTTGTTGAGTAGTCTGGCTACTTCCTCTCGGAGCTGGTGGCAATCCTCGATCCTGTGGCCATGTGTGTTGTGAAATTCACACATTAAGTTATTATTCCTTTGTGAAGGATCCGATTGCACAGGCCTGGGCCACTTGGCGTCTTTTATTCTGCTGAGGGCGAAGACAATATCCGATATATCGACGTTGAAGTTGTACTCTGACAGGTAAGGCGCCTCTGCAGGTCCTGCGTTCCTGTCGAATCCGGCTCTGTTGATGAGTCCCCGAGGATTCTGTCCTCGGGCTATCTTTCGGTCGTTTCGAGGTGGGTTACGCCTCGGGGCGTTCCTTCGGTCTTTGATGTATGGCTGATATCTTTATTTGTTTGGCTTTGGCTCCTTCGCCAGGGGCCTGCTTGGGTATACCGAGCCCGAGGGGGCTCCCAGCTGATCATCCTTGACCCTGATTTTCGACTGGTATCGGTTATGAACATCCGACCAAGTCACGACGGGGTACTCGGCCAGATTCTCTTTGAGCTGCTTCGAAGCTACCGAGCTTCGCTCGTTTAGACCTTGAGTGAAGGCCTGTACCGCCCAGTCGTCGGAGACCGGTTGTAGTTCCATTCTTTCCATTTGAAAGCGAGATACAAATTCTCGTAGCATCTCGTTCTCCCTTTGCTTGATTTTGAAGACGTCGGATTTCCCGATGGCCACCTTGATGGCCCCGGCATGCGCCTTTATGAAGGAATCTGCCAACATGGCAAATGAGTGTATAGAGTTTGGGGCCAAGTTATGATACCACATCATCGCCCCTTTAGAAAGTGTTTCTCCAAATTTTTTCAGCAGGACGGACTCGATCTCGTCGTCCTTCATGTCGTTTCCCTTTACTGCACAGGTGTAAGCGGTAACGTGTTCGTTGGGGTTCAAGGTACCGTTGTATTTCGGAAGATCCGGCATTCTGAACTTCTTTGGAATGGGTTTCGGGGCCGCTTCCTGTGGGAACGACTTCTGCACGAACTTCTTTGAGTCAACTCCCTTCAGGATCGGGGGCGCTCCTGGAATTTTGTCGACCCTGGAGTTGTAAGTCTAGACCTTTTTGTCGTTGGCTTCTATCATTTTCTCGCCCGATTCGATCCTTTTGGTGAGGTCCTCGAGCATCTTTATGATGGTGGGATCAGCTATCGACCCATTATTGCTTGACCTTTCCGGTACCTGTTCGACCGGGGGAGCTGTCCCCGGTGCTACCGTGCTAGGAGTTTTCTGGTGACTTTGCAGCTGAGCAATAGCCAGCTGTTGTGCCTGCAACATTACAAAAATAACATGAAGGCTAACTTCCCGTTCTTCTCGAGCTGGGGTTTTTTGGGCTTCCTGTTGGTCGCCTTGGTGTATGCTCTTGTTAGTGTGGGAGCTTATTTCAATGTGTCGAGCGTCGCATGAGACTTCATCCACCGGAATCGGTCCTGGTGCGTTCTCAAGGTTTTGTGGTGGTTCACCAACACCTGGAACAGCCACACCATTCTCTCCGTGGTTCTCAATATTGTTGTTCACTGAATCAGACATTACGACCTGAAATCAAAGATCTTTGGACAAGAAAAAGCGTGAAAGATAACTTGCTTTGTGTAATGGAACCAGCAAGAAAATAATCACTATTATTTTTAGCCCCACGGTGGGCGCCAAACTGTTTACCGTGAAAATGATAATAACAATTAAATTTATTGATGGGACTCTAAAAATATGTGATCTATTTTTATGCTAGTTGTTAAGCAAATGATGCTATGTGTATGAAGTTTAGAGACGAAGTAAGAGCTAAAAATGAGATGATAATCAAACCAAGAGGCTGACAATCGAGGCCTCGATCTTGTTATTAGTAGACTGTATTTGTAAAATAATTCTGAAAATATAAATGAATATAAACAGAAATGACATAAAACCAATTCGAGCCCACTGAATTCACAGTGTTTCCTTAAGGAATTTAATCCCCTCCTAGTACCCAAGGTTATGGATTATTTCCTCCCAGGATAGAACGAATTACACACTGGTGTAGTGGTACTTCAAACTCCAGTGTTTCAGCGAACACAAAGTTCGATAGCAAATCACACTTACTTTTACTTTGTTTGAAGGTAAAAGTATGCAGAAGAAGGAGAGAAAACTCAGAAAATCGTAGTGAAATTCTGAGCAGAATAGTGTTGTATTTATAGCCAAAGTTGGGCTAAAATCTGAAGAGGTGCAACTCTTCAGAATGGTTGTTTATGCAAAACGCCCACAGCATAAATGCCATTACATAAATAGCCATTTACTCAATAATAAAGAGGGAAAATAAAGAGGGAAAATTGAAGAGGGTAGTTACTTTTTTGTTACCAAAACAGAAAAACGGATTGGATTTAATATTAATATTTAATATTAATATTCTATTATTAAAACAAATATTTAATAACATTTCTGTTAATATTTTACTATTAACAAATAAATTTGGTCCAGAAAGTTAATCAATCAATCGATCATTTGACCAAATCCAAATCCAAATCCGAATCCGAATCCGAATCCAAAGCCGTAGCCGTAGCCAAAGCCGAAGCCGAGCCGAGCGAGCGACGACGACGACGGCGCGAGGCTTGCCTTCTTCTCAACTCTTTAAGAGCTAGAAGAAGAGCAATTGCTTATATACCCATAAAAAACCACTTCCTCTTCCAATATGGGACAATGCCCATTTGCCGGGGAGGGGGGGGGGGGGGTACTTAAAATTTCACTCAAAAATTTCATTTCCCTCCATTTCCCATTCACCCTCTTTTAAGTATTTAATATATATTAATTAAATACATCCAAAACCCAACAATCCCCCACGTGAATGGGGAATGGCTATATCACGGAAGTATGCATGAAAAACTGATTCGCAAGTAAGGATTAATTGCATCTGGATAAGTAGGTTTCCCTTTGAACTTTCCGTAGTGAACTTATGTCGGATATACTCGATCAATCGATATATTTGATATCTTTGAACCGTCGAACTTTAGTGTATACCTAGACAACCATAAGTCACACAACCAACCCTTAACCGTCTTTGGTTCTCGTTGTTGTGTTTGTTTCATCCATGAACACCGCCTGGTTTCATAAGTGCGTAGAGAACTGGCCTTACAATGTTCTCCTTGAAGCGGCTAACACTTCACACTTACATAGGTGATTCCTAAACGTGTCATCCCGTAGATACACTATTTGATATACCCCGTATCGAATTTAGAAATCATTAAAAAGCCTTAATGCTTTATCCTTGGTACTGAACATTGTCTCATCACGAGAATGGACCAAAAGTTTAGTTGACAATGTTGAACCGTCATAAATGACTTTGTTTGATCTCCTTGAACCTAGATCTTGGGATCTCTAGTCTTCTAGGTGGAGTTACCGCCACTATGACTTGTTCTCGGCCATAGTCCCATTTCCCTTGATGACTTCTCAACTACCTCTCTAGTTAGGCCTTTTGTAAGTGGATCCGACACATTATCACTTGACTTTACATAGTCAATCGTGATAATTCCTCTAGAGAGTAATTGTCTAACGGTTTTATGTCTTCATCGTATATGGCGAGACTTACCGTTATACATAACGCTCCCAGCCCTTCATATTGCCGCTTGACTATCACAATGTATGCATATTGGTGCCAACGGTTTGGGCCAAAATGGAATATCTTCTAAGAAATTCCGGAGCCATTCAGCTTCTTCACTGGCTTTATCCAAGGCTATAAACTCAGCCTCCATTGTAGAGCGGGCAATACAAGTTTGTTTGGATGACTTCCAAGATACCGCTCCTCCACCAATAGTGAATACATATCTACTTGTGGACTTGGAATCAGTTGATCCGGTGATCCAATTTGCATCACAGTATCCCTCAATGACCGCAGGATATTTATTGTAGTGCAAAGCAAAGTCCTGGGTATGTACTAAATACCCCAAAACTCGTTTCATNAGGGGGGTGGGAACTTAAAATTTCACTCAAAATTTTCATTTCCCTCCATTTCCCATTCACCCTCTTTTAAGTATTTAATATATATTAATTAAATACATCCAAAACCCAACACTTGTCGATATGAGGGCCTCGGGGTCGATTCAGTGGCTCGATAATGAGCTATCGAGGGCGATCGGGGTACGACTAACAGTTATGTCGGAATTAATAAAGGCTCTTTATGGCCAATGATAAGCAATAAATGATGAACAAGTATGAAGATAATAAATGAAAGCAATAATAACAAGAAAGTATGTTAGAAAGCAGAGAGAATATTCTTCATATATTCGTGTGGAGTAACTGAAGCAACAGAGAGTACAAAAATGACAAGGATCCCCTTTATATAGGAGGGGAATCCCAACATAATACAAAATGCATTAAGTACAAAGATATGGAGATGGGACAGCTGAATGACACCCTGACTCGGATTTGGAATAGACCAGCAGACTCTGTCAGCCCTTGGCGTGTACCTTGGGAACCTTCCACTTCTACCACTATCGTGATCAATGCTACCATGGGGTCGAGTGTCGTCGACCCTCGAGGAAGGATGCTCGACCATGGCCTCGAGCCTTCGCGGTGATCTTCCGAAGTGCCTTAGTGACGAGAAATTGGAACCTCCGATTTCACCGTATACAATGATGAAAAATAACTCCTATATGTGATTGAAATATTAATGTTTTTGCCCTTTCTTTAGACAATTGTTACGGACTTAGATTCAAAAGACAAGTATAGAGTGAAAGGAAAAATCTGATCAATGTCTTTAGCGAATTAACATATAAATACATCTACTTATTTTGATTTTGTGCAATTACTACTCATATGTTCTTGAACATTTTGTAAATATTTTTCTACCTCTACAATGACTACTGCATTTAAACCAGTTCTCCCTTCCCTTTGTGCTCCAGTATGATAGAAAAGAATCCTAATCCTTGAGTCTTGCAGTAAGGGAAGCTGAATACTTGAGCTGAAAAATACAAATGAGGAGAGCAATAACATGACAAATGCCTCGAGCACCTGCACAATTCATCTCCATTGTTATTCCATAAAGACTTGACTTCCTCTTTAGTGTACCTGACAGAAAATAATGCAGCCATCAAGCAATGGGAATTTCCAACTCTCCTGTTTGAGGCTTTAAGAGTAGAGCTATCCAACTAAACTTCCTACTGTTGAAGAGGAGGAAATATCATTCAAGATTAAGTTTTTGCGGCGAAAGAGAGATTCTAATTCTGTGCAACTCATGTTGTTGCCAATGTTCTTGCTACTGTAACTCAGGACGTCCAGACTTGAAGAGCTTAGTGCAAGGGTCTTAAAAAACCAATGGAATGCCATCTCATAGGCTCTTATGAGGGATGGACAGTTTCTACCTTTATGAGAGATGAAACAACAAAATTATGTTATATTTCAGCTTCTCACTTCCTTCATGAAACCTAGATTGGTTTATACTATATTTTATATTTTGGTTGAATGTAACTATGTTAATTGAGCTTTTTAAGTGGCAATAAGGAACTCCCACATGAGTACACTATACTAAGACTATTTTAACTGGTTTTTGTTTTTGCTTTCTGCTTATTTGTGTTGAACATACAAAGTTTATTCTATTTGGGCAGTCTATATATTATACGACTAAGTAGTAAAGCTACATTTTTTAAAGAGTACAAGTTGTTTGCTCATTATGAGTTGTCGATTCCTGCTTTGACATTGTGAAATTGTAGAGGTTTATGTCATGATGGAGGAAGAACTAATAGCACATGAATGGTTATGAGATTATGGAAGGAAGAATTTATAGTATGTTGTAGTTTAAGTTGATTGTTTCTACTTCTGCTTGCAGAAGAGTTTTTCTGCTATGTTGTTGTTCAGCAGGCTGTAATGATCCATTTATCACATAAGTAGGAATTGATTTGTTAATCAGCTATGGCAGAAAATCATGTTTATTCTTCATGACTGATGGTGTAACAATTGCACTCTGTTATATTTCACATCTACTCTCTATGTACAAACTTTTCATTTGTGCTTAGTATATAATCATGTTAATGCAGCTCTATGTGTATCCTATAGATTTCTTCTGTATTGCTAACTCAATATATATGCTTTTTAATTGCCTCTCGATATGATTGGAAGAATCATTCTCCTTACATAAGTTTCCACACGCAAATTTTAATAATTTCTATAATATTCTACGTGGCTTCAACATCCAATAGTTGTATGCTAGGATTAGCCGTATGTTAGACCCGTGCTGAGCACGCGTGACCTCCTACTAGTATAATGTAAATGTGAGGCGTAAGTAAATCTTTTCTATTCACTACAAGAAAATAGCCTATTACATGGGGATTTTCCGGGAAATTATAAAAGAAAATTCGCAGGTAATTCAGTTTGTGGGTAATTATTATTTGCGAATTTTTGAAATCCCCAAGTAAGTTACCTGGGAATTTTGATTCCACATGTAAATTAGCTAGGGATTTTAGATTCCCACGTAAATTAGTTGCGGATTTTTTGGTAAGAAATACAAAAATATCGCATGAAACTTTTGGTAGAAGTTCACAAAAGAAAGGAGTTTCCTTGCGGAATTTCCTAGGGAAATATCTGCAAGTAAATCCCCATAAATTTCCAAATGAATTCTTTAGAAATATGCAAAAAATTTATATTGTGATAATATTTTTATTTTCAGATTTATTATATTATTAAGGCAACCTTTTGGTGTCGCGTCGGCTATTATAGCACCACACCGTTATTTGTATAACTCTTATAACTATAGCTAGTTAGTAAGTACATCAATTAATATTCTATTACATGTTAGAGAGTTACTAATACTCTTCCCCAATATTTTCTAATCCCATATATCACATGAAAAGCCCACGTGTAGTCCACAATTGCTGGATCATTTGGCACCAAACTCACTCTATATTGTGGAAAAACACACACTTTCCGTCGATGTGGACAAGTTCCCACGGAGTATTTATTTACTCTTAATTTATCCCTTTTATTATTTGTTTTTTTAAGAGTGCATCACATAAAGCTTCCATAAATCAAAAATAAATTATTTTCAATAAAAACAAGTGAATTAAATTATGATTACATTTTTAACTTAAATATATTCTTAGTTATTGTTGATAAATTTTTATTTATAATCCTAAAATAACACATTAATTTTTTTATATAAAAAATACACTAACTAACAAGAATTAAACACATCGTACATTCATTAAGCAATTGATAAGAATTGTTTTGTTAATTCCAACAACGTATGCAAGATTACGTTATTTCAATAATGTTAGTAGTAATCAAGAAATGATGTTAGAAAATAGAATCATAAGATCACTTGATACTTAAGTTTCAATACCTTTTTTTACAAACTAATATCACTTAAGCAACATACTATAAAATTAAATTTCATCAATATATATATATATATATATATATATATATATATATATATATATATATATATATATAGATATATATATTCTGCTTAGAAATTAAACTTAAATTGTTCACTTATACGCAACTTAGTATATTTTTTATGATATTAGCTTTGTTACATCATTTATATCAATCATATCATCGTGATTCTTAAAATAACTAGATTTATGATAATTATTTTTTATGAATTTGTTCGAAAAATAACAACCAGTTAGATTATGCTCGATAACTTATGATATTCAATCCATCATATATGATATAATTAGTTAGAAAGTTAATAAAAATTAGCTATATTTTATAAATGTAACTTAATATTTCTCTATTTCGGATTGAACTTAAATTAATGACTTATTCATAATTTAGTATATTTTCTGAAGATATTCGATTTATTAAATTCCTTTATATCAACCATATCAAATTTTTAATTCTTAAAATAACTAGAGTTATGGTAGTTATTTTGATATTAAATTTGTTCAAAAATAATAATAACCGGCTATATTATGCTCAATGACTTGTAATATTCAATCCAGCCTATCTCACACAATTAAGTTTTATATATGATTAACATTTTAACTATTTACCTATAAATAAATCTATAAAATATTAAATAGATATAATCAATACTGAAGGATGAATTTTACATATCATGTTTTTGTAACGTTTAAAAAAATATAACTTTTTAATTAAAAATAATATTTTCTTCTATTTAATATTTTTAAAGTGTATTGAAAGAATTTCAAAGTTAAATATGTGGCTATAAAATTTTCAGATAAATTTTCAAGTTAATATATATCCAACTAAATCAACATTTATAAAATTCTCATATAAATTTCAAGAACAAATCCTCAATCAAAACCATATCAATGAATACTCAAATAAGTTCACAAAAAGAAGTTTTCAGCCAAAATCACACAAATAATCTTCAATTAATTTCTTAGGTAATAGATTTTCTAGGTAAATTCCAAGAAAATATTTCCAGCTAAATTTGCAATAATAAAATTCAAGATAATAAAATTCTCAAGTAAATGTTTAAGAAAAAATTCAAGCTAATATTGCAACAACAAAATTTCTAGGTTCTTTTCTAACTAATAAAATATCCATGTAAATCCTCAAGAATAATTCCCAACTAAACAATAAAATCTCCAAGTTAATCCCTAGGTAATAAATTCTTCAAGTAAATTCCCAAAAATAATCCCCAATTAATATATCACAAAAAGATTCCCAGGTAATTTTCTAGGTAATAACATCCCCAGGTAAATTCCCAAGAAATAATCCCCAGCTAAAACCGCAACAACAAATCCCCAGGTAATTCCCTAGGTAATATAATTCCCAAGTAAATTCCTAAGAAATAATCCCTAACTAAATTCGCAAATAACATTACCTGGGGAAGTTCCTACGAAATCAGAAAGGAAATAATTTTTTATATTTTTCATTATTTACCTGCGAAATTACCCACGAAAATGATACTTGGGAATTATTTTCCCAAATGATTCCCTATGTAATATTTTGGCGCTAAATGGCGCCAAATTTATTTGCGGATTTACCTGGGAAAATCGAATTGGCAGGTAAATATTCTAGAATCTAGGAGTTATTGAATTTTCGCATGAAAATTTGCAGGAATTGTCTGCGGAAAAAATACCAGGTAAAATCCCCATGTAATTTAAGTTTTCTTGTAGTGATTGGTCGTTATTGGTCCCATATTTTGTTAAAAATTCAAATGAAATTTAATTCGTCAATGTTACCTTTGTTAGGAGTTAGTCGTTGGATGCTTCTGATCAGCTACTGATGCTGGGCTTTATCTGTTGGTTATTAGTATCCTTTCCATCCTTTTCGTATTTCCTATATTTCTTATACTGCTTTTATTTTGTTATTTTATATCATATTATGTATTCTATGTTATTTTATTATGAGTCTATTGATAGTACTATTATATCGTCTCTTGTTGCTTTCTTGAACCAAGGGTTTCCTGGAAACAGCCTCTCTGCCCCTCGGGGTAGGAGTAAGGTCTGCGTATATATACTCTTCCCAGACCCCACTTGTGGGATTATATTGGGTTCTTGTTGTTGTTGTAATGTTACCTTTGTTAACGATTCAAACTAGACTCAAATCGTCAATGGAACGTGTTAGATGAATATTGCTTTTGTTAGCAATTTAAATGAAATTCAATTCGTCAATGAAACGCTAAATATATATTCATATCATATGTTTACGGTAACTCAATAAATACTAATATTTTTATACATCTAATTATATAACTAAATCATGGTTAATTAATTGCATTCTTACCTTAAAATTTATGATTTCTTATAAGTATTAAATGAAGATAAGTTTATCAAAATTGTGTGGATCGAGAGAAGGATTATTAACGGTTGGGGATGATGTGTTAGATGGATATTGATCCACGTGGACATTATGGTAGCGTATTGTCCTTTTGGAGCTAATCTGGAAGCTATTTCTACCTCTAGTTTGTCCTTGGCATCTGTTGGAACAAAAAAAGGCTAAAGTTAAGAGAAGGATTAGAAACCCGATGAATTCTAAGGGGGTTGTTTGGTTTGTATACAAGTTATGTTGTGATAAGTTATATTAAGATTAGTTATCTTAATTTTATTTTTTATTCTCTGTTTGATATATTGTATTAAAAATAATATATGTTGCATAATTTCTAAGAAGAAGTTATTTGTTTACAAAAATACCCTCCATCATATTTAGCCTCCATCTTCTTGCTCCTTTATCCAGTTGACACGTCAATTTCCAGTTCTTACATAAACAAGTATTAAGTAATTTTTTGAAGCTCTAATTTTCAATTCTTTGAAATATATTTGCTGATTTCTTCTTCTAAATCTTCTTGTTGATATCGGACAATAGTTGATGATCCATAAGAAAACTTAATTTTGCCATAAGAAAAATGAAAAGTATTAATATACAAAATAATCCAATTAGAAAAAGGAGTCTATGAGCGAAAGTTTATAATTTTCAAGCACATAAAGAGAAACAAATGAACCGAACGAATATTTGGAAAGAGGACCTTAGCCGTCTATTTTTGTGAATTTAACTATTTTGTCCTAGGATAATAATTCCAGCACTAATTATCCCACCTTCTACAAGGTATAAGTTATCCCGTACTAATTTTAATACCGGGATAACTTATTCTAGGTTTGGTAACCAAACAAGGTATAAGGTATTAATTTTTTATCCCAGCAATATTTTTACTTATCCCTCATACCAAACGAGCCCTAAGAAGTCATATTTTAACATTCATTAAATTCTTTAGATGGTCACTCAACTTTATAAAAATATCCGATCAAAGATATTTTTATTTTTTTAGGATAATAAAATTACCTACTATTAATAGTCTTTTGACTCAAAAAATAACAATCACACTTTTAACACGTCATGTAATATTAATTAAAACCTTATTTTTAATAATATAATCCATATAAGTTATGACCCTTATAACCATCTAATCCACTAAATAAGAAAATGGGTCTATTACAATGAACAGGGGTCAAGTAGTGTTGTTTTGCTATTTCATCCATCTTGGTAGAATTTCTTTGATCGCCTCTTGCGAGGAGAGTTTCTTATCAAGTTTGAGTAAGAGAAAGTTGCACTAGTTATAATAAAGTGCATATGTCACAATATGAGCAACCTTCTACTTTTAACTCATATTCTTGTTTAATATCTATTCATGCATAATTATAGCTTTATTTGACTGCCATTACTCACAATTGGAAAGAGTATATAAGACAACCAACATTAAATATGGGGTTTTCGACAAACTGCTTATAAGCCAGATTGAAATTTGATCTTAGATTTTACGTGTGTTCTTCGTACTATTGGATTTGTTAGTTGAATTCAAAATTTGTAGTGGTAAACTTGACATGAAATTCCTTAAACAAGGACTTAAGTTTGATATCTAAAAACACGTGTGCCTTATACGAAATTGCTGCAGTAAGGAGGTTATCACCAGTGCAGTAACGCTAGTACTGTCAAATTACGGCTACCAATACGACTAATTTGTGATAGATCTTGCTTTTAGAATTTATTGAATACAGGACCAACATGAATATACATTGGAGGCTGAGGACATGAAGGTGCAAGAAGTTATTATGAACCCAGAGCCTTCTAAAGATGATACAATTATATTAACGAACAACTTTTCATCGTGTTCTCGTTCAATTAAAAATCACCTAGCATTCAGTTGCTATAGTTTCAGGATCTAAAAAGACTACATTGAGCAGTGGCGGAGCCAGAACTTTTGCGAAGGGGTTCAAAAATTTTAACAGTACAATTTTCCGACGAAGGAAGTTCGGATGAACCCCCTTCTGCACCCCTAAATCCACCCCTGCTTCCTGGATGCCAAATTTGGTTTTGGTGCTTTGGCAAAATACCTCTTTACTGAATTTTGAGACTGAATTATAAAGTAAGAATGTAGCTAGCCCAAAAGATAAATTAAAGAACCTAAGTTTTGTTTTCCAGTTTAAGCCCATATATATTGAGTTAATTAAGAACCTAAAGATAAATTAACATTCGTTTTGGAGCTAAAACAATGACTTTATCCCTGAAGTGTTGAACAACCTACTCACTGGCTCTTAAAAAGCAATTGAATAGACCCACATTATGAATATTAAACACAAAAAAGGATCTCAATTTTAGAAAAAGAAAATCAACAATTATTTTCCATAAGTTAATCAAAGCAAATGCACTAGAAAACTCAATAATCTACAGAGTACGGTACTAAACTTTACAAAATCAAGAAACAACAAACAAGAGTTATTAACCTAAATTAAAAAATAATATTCATTAATAAAACACAAACAAAATTCTTAAAAGGGGTTAGAAAGAGAAAAGAACTTACCTGGGACTGGGAAGCCATGAAAGAAGAAACACCGGCGATCGACGAGGCAACAGAGAGAAGAATAGTGGTTGAAGCATTGTGAGCAGTGGCGAAGAGAGAGAGAGAGAGAGAGAGAGAGAGAGAGACGGGGGGGGGGAGAGACAGAGTTAGGGATTTCAAGCCAAATCCCAATCAGTCACGTTTTTAGGAGGGAAAAAATTGATGTCAAAACGGTAAGATTGCATTTAACAGGAATGGAACCCGCAACCTTCTACAAAATCTGAACCCTCTTGACCACTGCGCCACACTTTTGGCTTGTGTCAAGGGTGTTCAAGATATTATATATATATATATATATATATATATATATATATATATATATTTATACTGAAATAGTTAAAACTGTTAAGAAACTAAGCTAAAAGTAATAACATAAAACAAGAAAATAGATAAGAGATATAGAGAGAAAGAGAGGAGAGATTCTATTTCTTTCAAGTATTCAAGTGTGTACAATGTGATGTACCCTCTATTTATAGGATGACATTGAGGTATACAAAGGGATATCATAAATATGGTATTAACTTTGAGATCATGGGGAAAGATCATAGGGAGGTTATAGAGGTGTGGGAATTACAACTATAATGGTGAGAAGTAGTGGGAGTTATCTACTTAATGGAGAAGAGTAGTGGGAGTAACTTCTTTAGGAGTTATAGACATCCACTACAAAATAATATTTCATAACACTCCCCCTTGGATGTCTATAGATAATGTGCCTCGTTAAAACCTTACTAAGAAAAAAAAACCCTGTGGGAAAAAAATTTTAGTGAAGGAAAAAGAGTATACATATCTTGTAATACGCATTATTTGCTGCCTCATTAAAAACCTTGCCAGAAAAACCCAGTGGGATAAAATCTTAGCTAAGGGAAAAAGAGTACAGCGCGTATTTGCCTCCCCCTGATGAAAATATCACTTTATTTCTCGGAGACGATGAATTCCAAGCTTGTATAACAACTTCTTTAATATTGAGATCGGCAATGCCTTGGTGAATTATTCCGTCAAATTATCACTTGAACGAATTTCTTGAACATCTGTTTCATCATTCCGTTGAAGATCGTCTCTGCAAAGAAACTTTGGCTAAATGTGCTTTATTTTGTCTTCTTCAATATATCGTTCTTTCAATTGAGCTATGCAAGCAGCATCGTCTTCAATATTATTGGAATCGTCTCTTCAAAGAAAAGTCACACATCTGTTGTGTGTTGAGTCCCTTGCTTTATCAGTTGCTTATATTGGCATGACATGAATAAGTATCAACAATTAATTGCCTTGTAGAATAATAATATGGCATTACCCTCACATGGAAATAGGTTGTTTGATGCCCTGCATTTGTATAACCAACAAAACCTTGACAATATTTGTTAGAATAAACAAATCTATATCAAGGATTCCTTTTGCAATATAACACTAATCATATTTCAATATCTCCATATAGCCTTTATACTTTCAGTTGTTGGAACTACCCGTCCAACTTCATATTTTTCAGATGAAGTCAATTTTCATTGCATATTTTTTATTTGGCCAATCATTTATCTGTCCAAATTCCATGACAGATTTGAGCTCAAGATCCTCGTCAATATTAAAAATATTGAGCGCTACATTATATTAACAACATTGTCATGTTAACCTTTTAACAATCTTAAATCAACATACGATCAACATCGGAATAATAATAATAAAAGAAATGCGGAAGACGAAATCTGATAACTTAGCCAAATACTAGTATGTAAAATACCAAATATATCTCTACCCAGAACTGGTGTCACAATATCACGGACTATCTACGATTACTACAAACAGTTGTCTGGAAAGAAAGATACAATCTGTCTCTGAAGTAAATGAAAACAAAATATAAAAGATAGAAGGGGACACCAAGGCCTGCGGACGTCTGCAAGACTACCTAGGGTCTCCACTAGACTGAAGGCAGCAACCTCGCTAAGGTCCAAAAGCTCCGGTACCGAGATCTGCACACAGTGCAGAGTGTAGTATCAGCACAACTGACCCCATGTGACTGGTAAAGTGTCGAGTCCTAACCTCGGTCGAAGTAGTGANGAACCCTCTTGACCACTGCGCCACACTTTTGGCTTGTGTCAAGGGTGTTCAAGATATTATATATATATATATATATATATATATATATATATATATATATATATATATATATATAAATAAAAAAAAAATAAATAGTGCGATTTTCCGACGAAGGGGTCCGGATGAACACCCTTCCGCCCACCTAAATCCGACCCTGCAGCGGATAGTCACTTTAAATTATATCACCAATAGTCAATACAATTACAAATGCTTGCAGTTTTGGCTCAATAATTAAAACTGTACATTTATTTGCTGAATATAATATGAATACAAGTTTTTAACAAAAAAGGCACAAATATTGTGCTTGAGAAGGGATTCACATAATGTTGCAATATTTAGTAGTAATAAATCTAATTAGCTTCATTTTGTAAATACTTAGCTAAGGTGAGCTGATGTGGCAGTTAGTTGGAAGATTCCGAAAATTAGTTAGAAGCAGTTAGGAAGTTAGTTGATGTTAAAAGTTAGTTACATGAGTGAGAAAGAGAAGGCAGCAAATTAGTTGCATATAAAGATCTCATTGTACACATTTGGATCTCATTCATGAAATAACATTCTTCTTCTCTTAGCTAACAACTCGGTTGATACCCTGATCTAGCCTAAATTGTTCTTCGAAATTCTTCATTTCCTAGAACTGTTGACCCTTGATTGCACTGTGTGCATCAATTGGTATCAGAGTTGCTCGATCCTTGGCACTAAATCATGACTAAAAACAGTGAGATGGTGACCAGAAACAGAAGTCTGGACCAACAATCTGAAGACATGGGGGAAAAACTTATTCAGATTCAATTGCAATTGTAGAAACTTATAGAAGGAATGACTAATATGAATGAGCGAAATCTAGTAGCTGATAAGGAATTGATGGAGATGTGAGCAACTATCAATAACTTTAGCAAGAAGGGAAATGGAACTGAAATTTTTAGGGCTGAATCCTCAACAGATAACGGAGATTGCCCTGCTGATATCGAACCTGAAAGGGGAGCCAGAGACAGTCATGTTAATCAACAAACCACTAGTAATTTCTTCACTAGGTACTCTAGGTTGGAATTTTCTAAATTTTCTGGACATGATTTGAAAACATGGTTGTATAAAGTGGATCAATTTTTGCTATGGACGAAGTTCCTTTTGATCAAAGGGTCAAGGTAAACTCAATTTATTTAGAAGGTGAGGCAATTGCTTGGCATAGAGCTTACATCAAAGCTAGGAACTCAGTAATTGACCTTACTTGGACTGAGTATGTAATAACTTTGAATGAAAGGTTTTGGAAAGAATTTGAAGATCATATGGAGTCTCTCAAAAAGAACCATATGCAACTCCGCCCGAAGTATCCTCAGAATGCCAAGCTTGATTGTGTTTTGCCATCTTGTCAAGTATTTGTGTAACTCTTGCAAATGACTTGTCCATAAAAGATCCATCCGCCGCATTCTTCGCTATAGCTTGGTTCATAGGATCTAAACCCATATAAAATTTCTCTAGCAAGATAGAATCTGGAAAGCCATGATTTGGAGACCTCACCAAATATAATTTGAACCGATCCCATGCCTCATGTAAGTGTTCCCCTGGTTGTTGCTTGAAGAAGAAAATCTTATCTCGAAGCTCAGACTTCTTGCTCTGTGGGAACCATTTTGCTAGGAATGCCTGGACAAGTTCAGGCCAAGACCGAATGGAATTTGGTGGCAAGTTTTGAAGCCACCTCCTTGCGTCTCCAGCTAGTGAGTACTTGAAGACCCTCTTGACCAACTTGATCAAGGAGAATCAAGAAAGGGACCAAATAATTGCAGGGTTGGCCGCAAATGTAAATGTGTTGACAAAAATGTTCATGGAAAATCAAACAAAAAAGGTGAATGTAGTCGAGGATGTGCAACCCATCCTCAATGAAGAGTTTGATGAAGCTAACTACATCAACAACCCTCAAAGAGGGTATCAAAGACAACATTATCAGGGTCAAGGACAACAAAATCGATGAGGTCAATCCCGCAAGGGCAAGGCAACCATNTCACTATTAATCCACACTCTTGTTACCATTAACTGGATAGAATTACGACTTTAGTCGGGCAACACACTATTCTAGTAACCTTTTCACACCTATTCCCTGTGGGATTCGACCCCAACCTTGTTGGGTTATTATATTTGACATCGACCGCCTTACAAAAATTATAAAAGTGTAATTTGAGCGTATCAAATTTTGGCGGCGTTGTCGGGGAATACGGTTTTGAAATTACTCTTTAGTGTGTGCTTTACTTTACGTCTTATTCTATTCCATCACTCTTCGCATGCTTTGCTTGGTGTTGATAGGAAAACATGTCTGACTACGAGGAAGAAGTGGAAGAAAATCCTTTTGCGGACATAGATGAGTACATTGACGATACCAATGCTATTGTACCTCCGGATATTGGTGCCTCAACCTTCAAAGTGGAACTTGGTCTAATCCTAATGCTTAAAGCGGAGGGGTTTTTTCAGGAATTCTACTGATGATGATCCAACGCAACACCTTAGGAACTTCTTGGGAGTATGTGCTATGCATAAGCAGAACAATGTCTCAGATGATGCCCTAAGGTTGAGGGTCTTCAAGTACTCACTAGCTGGAGACGCAAGGAGGTGGCTTCAAAACTTGCCACCAAATTCCATTCGGTCTTGGCCTGAACTTGTCCGGGCATTTTTAGCAAAATGGTTCCCACAGAGCAAGAAGTCTGAGCTTCGAGATACGATTTTCTTCTTCAAGCAACAACCAGGGGAACACTTACATGAGGCATGGGATCGATTCAAATTATATTTGGTGAGGTCTCCCAATCATGGCTTTCTAGATTCAATCTTGCTAGAGAAATTTTATATGGGTTTGGATCCTCTGAACCAAGCTATAGCGAAGAATGCGGCGGACGGATCTTTTATGGATAAGTCATTTGCAAGAGTTACACAAATACTTGACAAGATGGCAAAACACAATCAAGCTTGGCATTCTGAGGATACTTCGGGCGGAGTTGCATATGGTTCTCCCTCCTTGACCAACTTGATCAAGGAGAATCAAGAGAGGGACCAAATAATTGCAGGGCTGGCCACAAATGTAAATGTGTTGACAAAAATGTTCACGGAAAATCAAACAAAAAAGGTGAATGTAGTCGAGGATGTGCAACCCATCTCCAATGAAGAGTTTGAAGAAGCTAACTACATCAACCCTCAAGGAGGGTATCAAAGACAAAATTATCAGGGTTAAGGGCAACAAAGTCAATGGAGGCCAAACCCGCAAGGGCAAGGCAACAAACAATGGAGACATGACCAAGGCGGCTCAACCCAAGGGAATTGGAACAACAACAACAACTTTTCTAACCGGAGTTCAAACCCCTATGTTCCTCCAAAGGGTCAATATTCGAACCAAGGGTCTTCTAGTGAATCTAAGTTGGAAGCTATACTTAAGCGAGTGTTGCAAAATCAAGAAAAATCCAATGCTTCCATGAGGAACATGACCGAGGTTGTTGGATCTCATACCGCTTCCATCCAAAAATTGGAGGTGCAAATGAGAGACCTCTCCAAAGAGCAAAATCCAAAACAAAAGGGTACACTTCCTAGTGACACGGTTGCAAATACAAGAGGTAGTGGGAGTGGTCCAACTTCTCACATCATGGCGATCACTACTAGGAGTGGGAAAGTGCTACACGGAGATGGTGAACAAACAGTTGAAGAAGAAGAGTCCGAACAAAGGGTTGAGGTTGAAGAGCCAAGTGTTGTCGAGGTTGAAAAGAGTCCGGAAGAGTTGAAAGTGCAAAAAGAGAACCGGGAAGAGGTAAAGGAAAAAGTGAAAGAGGCACCAAAAGCTCTTCCACCTATGCCCAGACCTCCTCCCCCATTCCTCAAAGACTCGCAAGAAAGATTGATGATAGCAAATTTGAAAAGTTCTACGACATCCTCAAGCAATTAACGGTGAATATCCCTTTTGTGGAAGCCTTTCAAGAGATGCCGGGGTTTGCTAAATACTTAAAAGATTTGATCACCAAAAAGAAGACCACAAAGAATGAGGAAATAAACATGACTCACCGGGTTAGCTCTATTATTGCCACAACCAAAGTCCAAAAGAAAGAAGACCCGGGAGCTTTCACCATTCCTTGCACCATCGGGGCCCGTGATTTTGCAAGAGCTTTATGTGATAATGGGGCTAGCATCAACTTAATGCCTCTTGCCATCTATAAGCAAGCAGGGTTGGGTATGCCAAGGCCCACTAATATGAGATTGCAAATACCGATCGGTCAATCAAGCGCCCGGTGGGAATTTTTGACGATGTACTTGTAAAAGTGGGGAAGTTTCATTTGCCCGCCGATTTTGTAATTCTTGATTGTGCGGTTGACAAAGAAATCCCTATCATTTTGGGGAGATCATTCATAGCCACGGGAAGGGAACTCATGGATTCGGAGCGGAATGAAATTAAATTCCGGGTGAATGATGAAGAAGTCACATTTCAAGCGAGCAAGGGTATGAAATTACCCCATGAGTATGAGAGCATTTCAGTGATAGATGTTGTTGATGAGGTAGAAGGTGCCGTCGAAATGAAAATGGAAGAACAATGCCTTGGTGAGGCATTGGCGGCTATCTTGGTTAACTTTGATGGTGAAGACATGGATGGGTACATGGAGTCGGTAAATGCATTGGAGGGTCTTGGATCCTACACTTATACTCCGGCAAAGCTTTATCTTAACTTGGAGAATAGGGCCACACCTCCCGCCAAGCCATTAATCATTGAGCCGCCACAACTAGAGCTCAAGCCACTCCCCCCGCACCTAAGGTATAAATTTCTTGGCTCTAATGATACTTTACTCGTAATCGTTTTGTCTTTGTTAAATGATGTGCAGGCAGAGCAATTATTAGAAGTCTTGAAGGAGCATAGGCAATCCATTGGATGGACAATTGCGTACATCCGAGGGATTCCTGCGGGAATTTGTGAACACAAGATCCAATTGGAGAGTGACACGAAGCCAAGTGTGGAGCATCAACGACGGTTGAACCCGTCAATGCAAGAGGTGGTAAAAAAAAATCATCAAGTGGTTGGATGCCGGGGTGGTCTACGCTATTGCCGATAGTTCTTGGGTGAGCCCGGTGCAATGTGTACCTAAAAAGGGAGGCATGACCGTAATTGAAAATGATAAAAATGAGCTCATCCCAACAAGAACGGTGACCGGTTGGAGGATGTGCATGGATTACCGGAAGCTCAATAGTGCAACATGCAAAGACCATTTCCCTATGCCTTTTATTGATCAAATGCTTGATCGGCTAGCGGGAAGGTCATTCTATTGTTTCCTTGACGGGTATTCCGGCTACAGCCAAATCAACATCGCATTGGAGGATCAAGAGAAAACAACATTCACTTGTCCCTATGGAACTTTTGCCTTTAGTCGGATGCCATTCGGTTTGTGCAATGCTCCAGCTACTTTTCAAAGGTGCATGATGTCCATTTTCTCCGACATGGTGGAGGACTTTCTAGAGGTCTTCATGGACGACTTCTCGGTAGTAGGTGACTCTTTTGAGCATTGTCTAATCAATCTTAGACAAGTGCTTAAGAGATGTGAGGAAACCAACCTCGTGTTAAATTGGGAGAAATGCCACTTCATGGTGGAGGAAGGCATCGTATTGGGGCATAAAATTTCAAAACATGGCATTGAGGTTGACCGGGCTAAGATCGAGATTATTTCCAAGCTTCCACCACCCACTTCCGTAAAAGGTGTCCGAAGTTTCTTAGGGCATGCCGGATTTTATAGGCGGTTCATCAAGGATTTTTCCAAAATTGCAAATCCTATGTGCAAGCTCCTTGAGAAAGACGCCAAATTTGGGTTTGATGAAAAATGCCTCAAAGCTTTTGAGGAATTGAAGCTAAGGCTCACCATGGCACCTATTATTGTCACACCCGATTGGTCTCTTCCTTTCGAACTCATGTGTGACGCTAGTGGTGTAGCTATTGGAGCAATGCTTGGTCAACGTCACAACAAGGTTCTCCACCCGGTATATTATGCAAGCAAGACACTCAATGGGGCGCAAATGAATTACACGGTGACTGAGCAAGAGCTTCTTGCTATTGTCTATGCCTTTGAGAAGTTCCGGGCTTATTTGTTGGGATCCAAGGTGGTAGTGTACACGAATCATGCTGCTCTTCGCTATCTTATGGCAAAGAAGGATGCAAAGCCGCGGTTGATTCGATGGGTGTTATTGTTGCAAGAGTTTGACTTCGAGGTGAAGGATCGCAAGGGAACTCAAAATCAAGTGGCGGATCACTTATCAAGGCTTGAGGAAGCAGGGAGACCAAAGGAAGATCTTGAAATCAATGATGCATTCCCGGATGAACACATCTTGGCACTATCTAGCACTTTTGCTCCATGGTATGCCGACATTGCTAACTATTTGGTGAGTGACCTTATCCCGGAGGGGTTGGAGTCTTATCAAAAGAAGAAGTTCTTGAGAGATTGTCGGAAACATTATTGGGAAGAGCCATACTTGTTCTGTGTTTGTGCCGACAACATCATCCGAAGATGTATTCCCGAAGAAGAAGTTATGCCTATTCTAAAAGCATGCCATGACTCGCCGGTTGGGGGTCATCATGTGGGAAATCGAACGGCGGCCAAGTTTCTTGAATGCGGCTATTATTGGCCTTCCATCTATCATGATGCCAATCAAATGGTCAAGGCTTGCGACCAATGTCAACGACAAGGTTCAATCTCCAAGAGGCATGAAATGCCAATGCACTTTGTGATGGAGATAGAGATCTTCGACGTGTGGGGCATCGACTTTATGGGTCCCTTTGTAAGCTCTTGCGGGATAAAATATATCTTGGTAGCTGTGGACTATGTGTCCAAATGGGTTGAAGCAGTTGCCTTACCAAACCATGAGGCAAGGAGTGTGACCGCCTTCTTGAAGAAAAACATATTCACTCGGTTTGGCACTCCTAGAGCCATTCTTAGTGACGGTGGATCTCAATTCTGTAACAAGGCTTTCTCGGGGTTACTTGAGAAGTATGGCGTTGAGCGTATCAAGTACTATGTTGTATAACCCCCGGGTCTAGCATCTCTTTTACCAACTTTTCTATGATGTCCTTTTTAATTCCAGGATATCTGTAAGGCCTTTTGTTGATTGGATTTGCCTCTTCAATTAATGGAATTCTATGATCAAAAGCACCTCTGTGAGGTGGAAAAGTACTAGGCACAACAAATATGCTAGCATATTGAACAATTAAGCTAGCTAGTTCAGGAGCAATAGAATCACCTTGTGTAGCTTGAATATTATGGCAATAAATTCCTTCATCTTCATTAGTGGCTACAGTTAACATAAAAAATTGAGTACTGTCCTCCTCAATCCTATTAACAATTTTTGCCTTAGTTGATTTCAACTGATTAGTTGCTCCTCATAGAACATGCTTTTTACCTTGATACATGAACTCAATAGTTCTATTCCTGAAGTCAAACGGTATCCTACCCAAAGTATTCAACCACTGGACACCCAAGACAATATCCATATTACCCAAATGCAATAATAAGAAGTCAGAACTGAATGTAGTACCTTGCAGAAGCGATTAGAGATTCTTGCAAATTGAAGTTGTCCGCGCTCTCCTTCCATCAGCTACACTGACAGATTGGGTCATGATACTGCTGGCCTTGCATCCTAAATTCTTGGCCATATCTTGATTAATAAAATTATGGGTGCTTCATGTGTCAATAAGGTCCTCTAGTGGCCTTTTCTCATGGTAACCATTTACTCTAATGGTCTGATAGCCTGTTACACCAGTAAAGGCCTGCAGTGATATAGTCATCAGTTCATCTGTTCCCTCTATAGTTTCCTTTAGAGGACTTTCTCCTGCCTCATTTACAACTATCTCTTCATCAATAACCTCCACTAAATAGTTGCCTTTTTGAGTTACATTCATGTCCTGGGACATACTTATCATCACAAAAAAATGACCCTTAGCCCTCTTATCATCCATTTATGTTGCAATTAACCTTCTCCCTGGAATTCTATTAGGCCTAGTCTGTTGTGATTCAATTGGCTTCTTGAATGCAGGCTGAGAATTAGCAGGTTTGTGAAAATTTTGTAGCTTATAGTGATTTGGAGTAGGTAGCAACCCACTCTGAGCTGACTTGTTCACACGTTTCAGACCCCAAGTCTTTGCTTGAGCTTCAAACACTTCCTCTTGCAGTCTTGCAATCTTGTAGGCTTGCATTAGTATTCTTGGGGCTTAGACCTTTGCTGATTGGTTAAGCTCAGGTTTTAAACCTCCTAAGAAACAACTAATAGTGTTCTCACTAGAGAGATTCACACCAGTTAGCAATCTATCAAATTCTGCTTGATACTCTTTCACACTCCCAGTTTGCACAACCTTAGGGCATCATCTGAGACATTGTTTTGCTTATGCATTGCACATACTTCCAAGAAGTTCCTAAGGTGTTGCGTTGGATCATCATCAGTGGAATTCCTGAAACCCCCCCCCCCCCCCCCGCTTTAAGCATTAGGATTAGACCATATTCCACTTTGAAGGTTGAGGCACCAATAGCCGGAGGTACAATAGCATTGGTATCGTCAATGTACTCATCTATGTCCGCAAAAGGATTTTCTTCCACTTCTTCCTCGTAGTCAGACATGTTTTCCTATCAACACCAAGCAAAGCAAGCGAAGAGTGATGGAATAGAATAAGACGTAAAGTAAAGCACACACTAAATAGTAATTTCAAAACCGTATTCCCCGGCAACGGCGCCAAAATTTGATACGCTCAAATTACACTTTTATAATTTGTGTAAGGCGGTCGATGTCAAATATAATAACCCAACAAGGTTGGGGTCGAATCCCACAGGGAATAGGTGTGAAAAGGTTACTAGAATAGTGTGTTGCCCGACTAAAGTCGTAATTCTATCCAGTTAATGGTAGCAAGAGTGAGGATTAATAGTGGCAAGAGTATGAATTGAGTTTGTTTTGAAGAAATAACTAATTGGAATATTGAAGACGTATTTAATAGGATTAAAGAAACCAAGGTTGTGTCCCCTCTAATGAAATGTAATGCTATCGGTGTTAATATGATATATTTCTAATGGTCGGTCCTTTTGATATGCAAATGTTGCCTAGGCGACTACCCAATATTTCCCAATAGTTGGATAGTATTTCCTCTTTACAATTTTCCCAAATGTAAAAGAGTTGCAATTAATAAACATTAATATATGCCAAATAAAACCCACTTATCCCTAAGCGATTTTATTAAACAAGGTTTAAAGCCTTGAGTCTTTGATATTTACTTCTACCAAATTCTAACCCACTTTCCCAAGCAAAGTAGAATGTAATGGCACTTGTTAATGTTTGCAACCACCAACAATAAATGAAGCACGAGAAATAAATAAATATCAATCAACCATTATATATATATTCAATGTTGCACACCCATTGACATAACACCCATTTAGGGTCCACAACCTTAGTATTTAAAGTTAACTACTCATGCTACAAGACAATTTTCAAAGAGTATTTATTGTCATAAAAGCTTACAAAGTAGAGAATCTTCACCCAAAAGCTTCCAAAAGTGAGGAGTATTAATGTCTTGGAATGTAGTGCAAAGACTAGACAAGATGAGCCCACAAAGACATCATAAAACTATTTATAGTGGACTCAAAATCGAGACAAAAAATGGACAAAAATGCCCTTTCAGCTCTGATATGCGACCGCATTCTTGTAGCAGAGAACGTATGCGGTCCGCATCTTGAACATCCTCATCGCAGACTGGAACCCTAGTTTATAGGTCTTCTTCGCATTCTAATTATGCGGACCGCATTTCAGAAATGCGATCGCATTTTGCATCGCATCTTCGTCATTTAGTGACCTTCATGGTTGGTTTGCGGTTCACTCTGCGGCTCGGATGTTGATTCTGCGATCGAATAATGAACCGCATTCTTGACTTGAAATTTAGCCCAGATCTCTGCTTCTGTCTGCGATTTGACGTGCATTCTGCGGTTCGCATGTCTGATCTGCGATCGCATAGTGTGTCGCAGACCAGCTTTTTTGCTATATTTTGCTCTTTTCTTGTCTTTTTTTTCTTCCATTTCCATGTTCTTGGGCTTTAAGTCCTTAGAAACAACAAAACTACATAAGTAACGGAGATAATTGCATCAAAACAAGCTAAAATCTAAGCAATTAGTATTGAAATGTGATGAAATTCTCCGGCACATCAGTACTAGTCCTTATGCCTCACCACTCATGTTGGTAGGGAAAAAGGATGGGAGTTGGAGACTGTGTATTGACTATAGAGAGTTGAATCAACTGAGCAAAGGTAAATTCCATATACCTATTATAGAGGACCTGCGGGATAAATTAGGTGGTGCAGTGGTATTCTCTAAAATTGATCTCAGGACAGGTTATTATCAGCTGAGGATGGTTGAGGGTGACATTCACAAGACAGCCTTTAAAACTCATGAAGGCCACTATGAGTTTTTGGTTATTCCCTTTGGGCTAACCAATGCTCCATCTTCCTTCCAAAATCTTATGAATTTAGTTTTCAGACCCTTACTGAAGACGGTGTTAGTTTTTTTTATGATATACTAATATACAACAAATATATGGTTGATCATGTTAAGCATGTGGAAGCTGTTTTTGAACTAATGCTGAAATACCATCTATATGCCAAGATGTCTAAGTGTGCATTTGGTGTCTCTAAGGTGGAGTATTTAGGACACTTCATTAGTCACGAAGGAGTTGCTACAGATCCTAGAAAGATTACAGCAGTTGAACAATGACCCATTCCTGATAATATTAAGCATCTAAGAGGTCCTTAGGCCTTACTAGCTATTATAGGAGGTTCATACAAGGTTATGGAACTATATATAGACCACTACATGATTTACTTAAGAAGGATGGTTATGTCTGGACCTCTGAAGCTATTGCAACATTCCAGAAGTTGAAGCAAACCTTGATTTCTGCTCCTGTACTGGCAATGCTAGATTTTTCAAAACCTTTCTTGGTTGAAACTGATGCAAGTGGTAAGGGCATAGGTGCTGTGTTGATGTAGCAAAGGCACCCAATAGCTTATATTAGTAGATTTCTAGCACCCAAACATCAAGCCATGTCTGTCTTTGATAGGGAGCTATTAGCTCTCATATTTGCTGTTACTAAATGGTCACACTACCTTTTAGGGAGACCATTCATTGTCAGGATAGATTAAAAAGCATTGAAGCACTTTCTGGAGCAACAAATTCACACTGACTTTCAAATAGCTGGCATTTCCAAGCTTATGGCCTTTGATTTCTCTATTGAGTATAAAAATAGAGCTGAGAATAAGGTTGTTGATGCATTTTCTAGGAAACGTGATTCTGAACTATTGGCTATTTCCTTATTGTCTCCAAATAACTCTCTGTATGATCAAATCAAAGCTACCTGGACTTCTGATACTTATTTGCAAGAGTTGATTGCCAAATTGCAAACTCAGCTTTTTAAGTCATTTACTTGCTGTAATGACCAGCTGAGATAGAAGGTTAGGCTGGTGGTTGGTGCTGATCAACAACTCAGAACACTTATTATTATCTTGTGGCATTCAACAACACAAGCTGGGCATTCTGGAATGGATTCTACCTTAAAAAGGCTACAATCCATATTCTATTGGGAGTCAATGGCTACAGATATTAGAGACTTCATTAAAAATGTGATGTGTGCCAAAGACATAAGTATGATGTTGTTGCCTCTCCTGGCCTATTGCAATATTACCTGTTCCTGATGGGGTATGGACTGACATCTGTTTAGGTTTCATTGAAGGATTGCCTAGATCTCATGGTAAGGATGTCATTTTGGTTGTTGTTGATAGACTTAGCAAATATGGACATTTTATGAGCCTACAACATCCCTATACTGCCCAAACAGTGGATCAGTCATTCTTGGACAATGTTTTCAAACTACATGGGAGGCCTGCTACCATAACCAGTGATAGGGGTCCAATCTTTCTCAGCAACTTTTGGCAAGAATTGTTTGCTATGCAAGGTGTTCAACTACAGATATCAACAGCATATCACCCTCAAACTGATGGCCAAACTGAAGTTTTGAACAGAACTTTAGAGACCTATCTGAGATGTTTTTGTTCTGACAACCCTCAGGACTAGCCTAAGTATCTACCATTAGCTGAATTGTGCTATAACACTACCTATCATACTGCTATCAAATGCAGTCCTTTATATGGCCAGAAACCACATCTTCATCTTCCCTATCTAGCTGGTGAAGATGTTTCAGAAATGGTTGATAGATCCTTGGCTGCTCGAGAGGCAATCATCCATCTTCTAAAGTTCTATCTATTGAGAGCACAATAGAGAATGAGGGATCTAGGTGACAAACACAGGTCTGACAGAAACTTTGAAGTGGGAGACTGGATTTATCTTAAGCTACAACGCTATAGGTAGGTGTCTGTTGCTACTAGACCATTCAACAAGCTTGCTGCTAAGTACTATGGCCCTTATCCTATTGATGCTATGTGACGACCCAAAGGGTCATCACCTGTTTTTAATTGAATTCTATGTCTCCGGGGCCTTGAAAACCTCATTTAGAGTTGCCTCGATTTGCGTGAACAGTCCGGGCGCGTAGCCGGAAAGCTTAAATATGAAATTCTGTTAAAAAATGCTAAGTTTTGATGTTAAAATAAATAAATTTGACCTTGGTCAACGTTTTGGGTAAACGTACCCGGACCCGTGATTTGACGGTCCTGGAGGGCCCGTAGGATAATATGGGACTTGGGCGTTTGCCCGGAATCGAATTTCGAGGTCCCAAGCCCGAGAAATGAATTTTTTAGTAAAATTGTTTTCTAAAATTGTTTAAGGAAATTGGAAATGAAATCTGATTAGAAAGCGATGGTATCGGGCCTGTATTTTGGTTCTGGTGCCCGGTGCAGGTCTTATATATATATTTTAAGTCCTTCCTGTAAAATTTGGTTGAAAACGGACGTCGTTTGACGTAATTTGGACCTAAATTGGAAAAATTGATGTTTTATGAAGTTTGAAAGAATTCATGGATTTTTGAGGTTTAATTCGATGTTTATGATGTTATTTTGGCGATTTGATCGCACGAATAAGTCCGTAGGATGTTTTTGAGGTTGTGTGTATAATTGGTTTTGGAGCCCCGAGGGTTTGGGTGAGTTTTGGATAGGCCACGGGTTGCATTTTTGAATATAAAACTTAGCTGGTATGATTTGACCTGCAGGCTTTGCATTTGCGAAGCCTGGCTCGCAAATGCGAGCTGCACAGACCTAACCCTTCATCGCAAATGCGATAATTTACTTCGCAAATGCGAAGGTGCCTATGATGTCCAGGGATCGCAAATGCGATCAATATGTCGCAAATGCGACCATGGTCTCGCAAATGCGAAGGTCCGGAGTTTTTGAAGCGTTCGCAAATACGAACAATGCTTCGCAATTCCCATATCTGCAGAGGTCGGGGTCCGAAATTGCGAACCCATGTTCGCATTTCCCATAATTGAGACCTGCAATTTTTACACTTAAATGATTTTGAGCTTCATTTTTCATATTTTCTCAAACCCAAACACACTTAGGCAATTTTCCAAGAACAAGTCTTCTTCCAAATAAATTGTAAGTTAGTTTTTACTTATTTCTTTCAATCATTAACATCTTTTAACATGATTCCAACCTAAAATCAAAGATTTTCATGGGGAAAATTGGGTGTTTTGGGTAGAACCTAGATTTTTCAAAAATTGGGGATTTGGACCTCGATTTGAGGTCCGATTTCAAAATAAATTATATATTTGAGTTCGTGGGGGAATGGGTAATCGGGTTTTGGTTCGAACCTCGGGTTTTGACCACATGGGCCCGGGGGCGATTTTTGACTTTTTGGGTAAAACTTTGGAAAACTCATTTTCATGCATTAAGGTTGATTCATTTAGTGTTTATTGATGTAATTAAGTCATTTATGATTAGATACGAGCGAATTGGCGGTGGAATCGAGGGGTAAAGCTATAATTGAGACTTGAGTTGTGTTCAAGGCATCGAGGTAAGTGTTTGGTCTAACCTTAACTTGAGGGATTAGGAGTGGAGTCCTATTTGCTATGTGGTATTAGTCGTGTACGACGTATAGGCATGGTGATGAATATCTATACATTGGTGTCTAGCATGATCGTGAGTCTTTATATTGTGAATATCTTGATTTCATTGTATTCTTCATGCCTTGGTGATGATTTCTAGTTGTTGTGAAAAGTTTGTGGAAGGAATTGAGTCCTTTGAACATCTTGGAGCAGTTAGCTGATGTGGCAGTTAGTTGGAAGATTCCGAAAATTAGTTAGAAGCAGTGATGTTCAGCCAAAAATGCATATATTTTTCCATTGTTGCCTCATGTTCTAGAACTTTTTAATCATTTTTTGAGTGTTAATTATATTACTTTGTGCTTAATATTACATTTTAACTGTGTAGGAATAAAAAAATGTGAAGATGAAGAGATTTGGAGCAAAATTGAATAAAACGTGGAAGAAAAAGAAAGAAAATTAAAATAATAAATAAATGGGGGACGCCCTTTGGTTTTGTCCCCCCAAGTTGGAGACAAAACAAGGGAGAATACAATTCAAACCAAAAGAGTGAAAGAAGGCAAAACATGAAAACATTCTGTTTTCAGCGCCAGGTCCAGCGCTAGGCGCTGGCCTGGACGCTGGAGGCGGAAAGTCTTTTTTATTTCACCCGGGACAAGGTTATTTCTGCCCTACACGACAACAACTCGTATAAAAGGGGTCCTAAACCTAATTTGGGATAGCTAAAACACTTTGAAGGAGATTCACATGGGGGGAATACAAACCACGCTTGGGGGAGGCTTTCAACCAGTTTTTCTTCTCTTCTCTTCCTTTAATTTCATAGTTCATTAGTTCTAGAGTTTTGGGTGCTACATGAACGTTGTAGTTTGAAGCTTGAATTGTTTTTATTATTTTATCATATTGGTTTATTTATTCAATCTTGCGCTTAATTAATTGATTGATTGATCACCAATTGAATACTATTTACGAATCTAGGATTGAACTCGGGAGAGGGAATTCTAGATTGCATATAAGATTGAGTAGAGCAAGATATTAACTCGTGGGGGGGGGGGGGGGCGAATTTGTGGTTAGGATAGGAATATACCTAATCGCGTTTCTTGGTTATTATACGGGAATTATAAATGTGTTCTTGTTAATTCTAATTCCATAGGAATATAGACGTTAGGTTAGCTTGAATAGGCGAGTTGTACTTCGGGAGAAGGCTACGAGCAATATTAACCCCGTCAATCAATAAACTAGATAAATTAATTAGACAATTTAGGTAGAAAACTCATCGGGATTGTTAGCTTACCCATAGCTCTAGAATATTCTCTCCCATTGAATTCGTGTCTAAGTTCGCCAATTTGTTTCCTTTCTTTCTTAGTTTACTACTCTAGATTATCTTTAGTTAAATATTCATACGTTAGGATTCGCTTGAATAGATTAATTGTTTGTTTTAATTTAGTTGATAGTTAATCACATGTCCCTGTGGGTACGATATCTGGACTTACAATCCTATATTACTTGTCGACCACGTATACTTGCGTGTGCGTTTGGGAGAAAACCGTCAAGTTTTGCGCCGTTGCCGGGGACTTAGAAAACTTACTAGTTCTACTAGATTAGGATTTTTACTCTTACCTACTTCTAAGTTTTATTTTTACTTTTAACTTAGTTTAAATATTTTNTTAAAGTCTTTAGTTGTATAGTGGCGATTACTTGGAAAACTGTAACTTAGTTACGGTCGTAAAATCGTTAGGTGATAATTNGTCGAATATTGGTTATTCTTATTATGGTGATCCTTGTCCATATTGTGGAGGACCACACTTGTGGCAAAATTGTGAATCTCAATCTTATGGGTGTAATATTTGTAATAAGTGTGGTGGTCAAGGTGGCCATTGGGATGGTTGTCCTAATTCTTATTATCCTTCTCAGAACTCTTATTATGATGTTTCTAATAATATTTGTGAGTTTGATAGGGGTAATGAAGTGCAAGATATGAAACATGATGCATATATTAGGGATATTATGAGGCAAGTAGCAGAGCAACAGGATGAACTCAAAAAAGGTATGAAAAGAATTAGTGTAGCAATCATGAGAATAAAGGCCGAGGCGGAGGAAGTGGCTGAAGAGAGAGAGTTCCCACTAGAAGTAATTTAGAAGAAACAGATATAGTGAGCCAATCTTGGCTAGAGGAACAAGCTCAACTAATAAAATCTCATGAGTATCTTCGTGATGGTCTTTCAAATATGACAGAACAACTGATAGAAGGAAAAACTGATCTTAGACAAGAAATCGACCAATTTGGCAGCTCTATTCGCGACATGGATGCAGAATTGAGTGCAAAGGTTGATGCGTGTAACATCCAACAATTTAGCGATGAGTTGTGTGAAGTTGAAAAAAATCTTCTAGGCCAAATTGAGGAGCTAAGACGAGAATACCAATTATCAGACCATGTTCTTGTGGATGATGCTAAGGTTGAGGTGTCTGATGCCCTACAACCAATTTTGTGGATACTGGCCACCTTGTGAAGCAGAAAGAGGAATTCCAACTATTCGACCAAAATATTATTAATGATGCCAAGGTTGACGAAGAGTGCCAAATTGAGGATGTCAAAAATAATGCAATTTTGGAGTTGGAGCGTATTGGACCTCATTCTAAACACTTTTCAACATTGTGTTGGTTGGTGACATAGAAATTGATCCATTCGAGCATATGGAGGATTCAATAGATGAGGAACAAAGTATTTATATTCTGAAATTTGCCACACCAAGGAGACAAAACGACATTCCTCACTTAAAGGCCAAGAAGTGCAAGATGCGATACCTATTACTTGGTTTCTTTATTTTTACACCACCGCCCTAGGAACGTGATACAAAAGTTGATGCCAAATTGGGGGCACAGTTTATATCCTCAAAGTGGAAGGAAAAGTGGTGAAAGTGATGGCGTCGTGCCACGACGTTAAATCAAGCGCTTGTTGGGAGGCAACCCAATTTTTTTATTTTTTTTACTTTTGCTTTTATTTTTAGTGTGTTATTTTTGTTGTAGTCTTGTTTTTGTTTTGTAGGATTATAAGCATAGGAGGCAAAGCCATTGGAAGAGTGCAAAAGCGAGCAGGTGGTTGAAACTAAGTGTGAGGTACCCGCACAAGGATGTACCTGGGAGAAGTCTGAGTATCCCGTGAGCTGCTAATTCTCCGGCCTTTAGCCTACCAGGGAGTCTCTTTTACCTTCTTGTTATTTTCAGTGTGCATTGAGGACATTGCACGATTTTAAGTGTGGGTTGAGGAGATTGTCTGGCTGATTTTCTGTGCTATCATAGCTTAGTTAGTGTAGTAGTTTTTAAAAAAATAATAAAAAGAAAAATCAGAAAATTGGGACTTTTCCTGATGATGGATTTTGTGGACAGCTTTCTTGAGGGATTAAGGTCCAATAAAAAAATATTTTATTTTTATTTCTAGTTAGTTTTAGTTAGATAATAATTCCCCTTGGTTTTTCTTTTTGCATCGGTTCTTTTCCAAGGGATGTAACTTGAACCGGGTAATTTTTATTTTTATTTTTATTTTTAGGATTAGATTTTTTTAGGAGTAGAAAAAGTGGGAGAAGAAAAACTTTTGTGAGTTGTTTTATACTAGCATATTTAGGCCTAAGCTTGAGTAGTACTTTCCTCTGAGTGCTTGAGTAATGAATAAAATATCAGACTTTCTGACACCTAAGCTCAGGGTTCTGACTCTGTATATAGCTTATTCTTATTTTGTCGTTCGCTATGACCCTGTCTGTCTTAGAGCACTATTGATACATCTTGATTGATACTTGTGCCATGTGGGGTGAGGATTTCTTACATATATTCCATGTTTTGCATCTTAGTCTAGAACTTGCCCTGCATGTTATTGAAGCGAAATAAAAGTGTTGCTCTGTTTAGAAGATGATAATAGGCTTTCTTTGATATGTCTTGTGAATTTTAGCCTTTTCAGATATTGTACCACTAGTTAGCCCTTTGAGCCTGTAGCCTTTTGTTGGAAGCTGTATTTTTACCTTGATCCTTTTGTTTGAATCCCTAGTTTTTGCACCCTGCTTCCTTGAGCACTGTTGCTTAGACCGTGATAGTAATTGATAAATTTGAAGAATGGGATGATTAAGTGAAAAATGGTGACCAACGATAGCTGAAAAGTGATTAAAAGGCCTTCGTGAAAAGAATGTGACATGGAAAAAGAGAGAATGAAAAAAAATTGCTTCGAAAAAAAAAAGAAATGTTCTTGATATGAGGGAAATACTTGTGAATCAATAGATGAAGAGAGGGTTGAAAAATAAAAGTGAAGAGATGAAAATAATGGGTGATGAAGTCTAAAAGTGCAAAGTGCTTAGGGAAGTGTAAGTCACTATTATATAATTCTCCTACTCGTCCCTTAGCCAACATTACAACCCGTTAAAGTCCTATTTGATTCTATTCGAGCATACTTAATTAGTAGAGATGTACATAATGGGCAAGCCTATGATTCTTTGTGCATACATGTGAATTTCGTTGTGAGTGCGAGAGTTGTTCTGTTATGCAAAGTCCTTAAATTGTATTCATTCTTCGATTTGAGTGTATGGACTATTTATTCTTGTGAAGGCACTTGTTTCATGATAGATAGGTGATGTTATTAGCTTCTTTGACAGAGTAGGTGAGCGAGCTTAAATTTGGTAAGTAAGAGTCCGTCTCTGAGGTTAGGAGGTTAGAATTTTGTTGTTTGTTTGTGACTTGTATATCTTGCACGATGATCAAGAAGTATATACCTAATGGTTTGAGTTGCTATAGAGCCTAATTGTTAGTATCGACCGAAGTGGTGGTGTTTCTAGGCTTGATTTATTGAGAGTGGTTTTAAGGCTTACTCGAGGACGAGCAAGATTCTAAGTGTGGAGTGTTGATGTTCGGCCAAAAATGCATATATTTTTTCATTGTTGCCTCATGTTCTAGCATTTTTTAATCGTTTTTTGAGTGTTAATTATATTACTTTGTGCTTAATATTATGTTTTAACTGTGTAGGAATAAAACAATGTGAAGATGAAGAGATTTGGAGCAAAATTGAATAAAACGCGGAAGAAAAAAAAATTAAAATAATAAATAAAGGGGGGACACCCTTTGGTTTTGTCCCCCCAAGTTGGAGAAAAAACAAGGGAGAATACAATTCAAACCAAAAGAGTGAAAGAAGGCAAAACGTGAAAACATTCTGTTTTCAGTGCCAGGTCCAGCGCTAGGTGCTGGCCTGGACGCTGGGGGCGGAGGGTTTTTTCTATTTCGCCCGGGACAAGGTTATTTCGGCCCTACACGATCCCAACTCGTATAAAAGGGGTCCTAAACCTAATTTGGGAGAGCTAACACACTTTGAAGGAGATTCACGTGGGGAAACACAAACCACGTTTGGGGGAGGCTTTCAACTAGTTTTTCTTCTCTTCTCTTCCTTTAATTTCATAGTTCATTAGTTCTAGAGTTTTGGGTGCTACATGAACGTTGTAGTTTGAAGCTTGAATTGTTTTTATTATTTTATCATATTGATTTATTTATTCAATCTTGCGCTTAATTATTTGATTGATTGATCACCAATTGAATACTATTTACGAATCTAGGATTGAACTCGGGAGAGGGAATTCTAGATTGCATATAAGATTGAGTAGAGCAAGATATTAACTCTGGGGGGGGGGGGGGGGATTTGCGGTTAGGATAGGAATATACCTAATCGCCTTGCTTGGTTATTATACGGGAATTATAAATGCGTTCTTGTTATTTCTAATTCCATAGGAATATAGGCGTTAGGTTAGCTTGAATAGGCGAGTTGTACTTCGGGAGAAGACTACGAGCAATATTAACCCCGTCAATCAATAAACTAGATAAATTAATTAGATAATTTAGGTAGAAAACTCAACGGGATTGTTAGCTAACCCATAGCTCTAGAATATTCTCTCCCATTGAATTCGTGTCTAAGTTCGCCAATTTGTTTCCTTTCTTTCTTAGTTTACTACTCTAGATTATCTTTAGTTAAATATTCATACGTTCGGATTTGCTTGAATAGATTAATTGTTTGGTTTAATTTAGTTGATAGTTAATCACAAGTCCCTGTGGGTACGATATCTGAACTTACAATCATATGTTACTTGTCGACCACGTATACTTGCGTGTGCGTTTTGGGAGCAACAAGCAGTTAGGAAGTTAGTTGCTGTTAAAAGTTAATTACATGAGCGGGAAAGAGAAGGCATCAAATTAGTTGCATATAAAGATCTCATTGTACACATTTGGATCTCATTCATGAAATAACATTCTTCTTCTTCTTCTCTAAACTGTTCTTCTCTTAGCTAATATCTCGGTTGATACCCTGAACTAGCCTAAATTGTTTTTTGAAATTCTTCATTTCCTAGAACTGTTGACCCTTGATTGCACTGTGTGCATCACATAACTACATCTAAAAAGAAGTTTTCACATAATTAACAAAACAAAAGGCAGTAATACATAGTTCTTAAAAAAATTGCAAGTACCATCACAATCTAAGCGAGGGACGAAATAATCCCCTTACTTTATTTACAAAAGAAGAATGACCCTACTGTGTATTCAAATTAGAGGATCCTTTCTCATAATTTTGGAAATTTTCGAAAATTTGAACTACTCTTTCGAAGATGGGTGGATTATAGAGCTAGAGTAGGGGCAAATCGTTCTAGAGTTTCGAATCTTCTTCTGTACCTCCCAAGGCTGAAACAAAAACTTGGCACTCTTTGACCAGTCCACCTGATAGGGTCTCTTAAAAATTAATTAAAACAAATGGGGGCCAGATTATAATTTTTTATAACTTGCTAAACTTTATTAAAAAATTTAAAAAGACCCCTCCCAACTCTCTCTCGCTTCGTTCTGCTCTCTCTCTTCCTCTGTTTCGCTGCTTCTCTGCTTCAAAATTGGAGTCAATCAATGCTGATCCTTCCAAAAACTCTTTCAAGGCAATATCATCTCATATTATTAAGGTAAATTTCGTTTTTTTTCTTTCTATTTTCACTTGTTTACAACAATTAGACTAGGGTTTAGGCTTACGAATAATGCATTGGAAATGCTCATTGTGTTTAAACGAGATGAAGATGAATTTCAAATTAGCTGTTATTGTTGTTGTGGGTTTCAAAGAACTTAGTGTTGTTGTTGTGAGGTTTTAAAGTTGTTAGTATTGCTCTGTTGTATTTGTGGCTTTTTTTTTTTGGGCGAATATACCACTAGGTTGGGGACCTAATTTTATTAATAACAAAAAAAATCACAAAAGAAAAAGTATAAGTAAAAGTAACAGTGGTGTAGTATCCAATACCTTAGCTTGACTATGCTCTCACCAGTGCAATGATCTCAAAGCCAACTCGGGTAACTCCCTAAGGCAAAGTGGATAAACGACAACTACTGTGCTAGACCTTACCTTACAATTCTTACCGAGGCATGAACAACCTCAATTACTAGCAAGCATGTAAAAATAAGAACTAAAAATAACCAAATATTCTATGATCATCATAGAGTTTATAACACACTGTGATGATATTACAAATGATGATGCTAAGATAATGATAAAATAAAACAAGGTAGAATGTAGAATTAAGCCCCTTCTTCTTTGGGTTTGTGAAATCTTCAAGGAGATGTAGCCCAATACTAGTCTGAATCTTCACCTTGTCTTTTTACTCCAATGTCTCTAAGATGTCTTGATACTTTATCCTTTTTTCTTCGACCTATTGGACTGGGTATGTTGTTGTATTGGACCTTTTTGAGGTGGTAGAAGCTGCTACCTTTTGCTTTGCAACTCTAATTGGAAGCTGCCGAAAAGCAACCTCCTCAGTCACCTTACCATCCCAACTATGTTGCCATTCATGTGTCTTCTTTTTATTTTGTTGTATCCTCTTCTTTGCTGCCTAGGTGAGAGACCTCCGTCCCAAGCCACATTAGCAAAACATTCATTCAACACGTCATTCTCTTCCTCCTCATCAAATATGTTAATGCCCATATCACCACCAAAAGCTTCAGTTGGACTAGGTCCTAAAACTAAAGCCCCTAGCTCATGTCTCTTGCCTACTATTCCACTAGGCTTGAAGGTAGTGGCTAAGATCTTCTTGTTGTTATCAAGAGTATTCAATGTGTCCATATCATGAGAGACAAGAGTATGAAGGATGTCTCTATTTGCCAATTTAACTTTTGTAGCACTTAAATTCGGACTCTTCAAAGCATCCAAGAGTGCCCTATCTCGAGTTAAAATTTGCATTGCCTTACATGAAGGCACAAATGCAGGTGCTTGAGGGTTCAACTTGCTCGTAGGAGGAGAAATAATCTGCTCTGCTTCATCAACCAAATCAACCCACCTAGGAGCACTTGTAGCACCTTTTTGCTCCTTAGAAATAATCATATCATTTGTGGAATTAGCTTGAGAGATTGAAGGCATACCTTTATTCACATATTGAATTCCTTGGAGATAATAAGAGCTGCCTGAATTCACTTTGATAATCACCAAACAACTCCAAAGATTGTGAAGGAACATCATGAACCGAGGGGTTCAATGTGACGATAGGTGGCTTGACCTTGGTGTTTATCAACATGGGAGTTTGAGTTTTTTTTTAATAATTTTTACTACTTTAGGATTGAAAATATGCATTATAGGAGCAGCTGCATTACTATCTTTTCCAGCAGTTTTCAGAAGAGAATCAAAGGTATTTAAACAAATAAGGTGCTTTGAGTTTGAGATAGAACCTTGGACGTTCACTACCTGCTTCTGTATTGTCACCCTTGGAGAACCACTTACTATCTTAGCTAAATCTGGATTAGGAATTACCAATGTAGGTGTTTCCAAAGCGTTTTCCTGTCCATCCCTTAGTCCAAAGAACAGAATTAGGACTTAAAATATGCGAAGACAAATATCGAGCACCTGACTTGGCCCACCTTTACTGCACATTGGTGCAATCTACAGCCTTTTTTGCCTGGTACTACAGTTCAGCCTGCACCATTCTTATTCTCCAAACCCAGTCCTTGTAGCAGTAAAAGGATTCCCTAGCATGATCGCAAGCTGCATAGAAGCAACAAGTGCTAGGACTTAATACATCTTTTTCAGTTGCTCCTAGCAAAAGAGCTAGGACTACAGCTTAGCAAAAAAACAAGTGGTAAATAAATTAAAGCATTCAATCATCTAAGAAATTAGTTGGAAATAACCCATTGACCATCACACCTTATCAATCCATATCATGTAACTCTTAGACAACAGATATAAGTCTACAGTATATTGATACTTCTAATATTAACTTATTATAGAATGTTACTTGTCTTATTATTCATATTACTAATTTTACTTATTATGGGTAGTGGCATGTAAACTTTCAAAATTATCTGATAGTATTAAAAAGATTTACACTATCAATATATAAAAGTTAAACTCATAAAGAACAACATTACATATCATGTCACTTTATCAGCCAAATTGCTTTAGCTTAGAAGAAGAAGAAGAAAACAAAAGAAGATTCAGGTCAAACTTTGTTACTTCAACTTGGAAAAGAAAAATACAAAATGTGAGATAGCTTCTTATTTATTTTTCTATATGTTGCTCTTAATTTCCTACTTCTAGGAAATAGTCAGCAACTTGGAAACAAATTCTTCAATATTTCTATCTGAACTTCCCCCTTCATCCACAGCATTTCTAGCCAATTCCTTCCATCTCTTTGCATTTTCCTTAATCATTTTTCCTTTCTCTTCTTCCATCACTATCTTTATACATTCTTCAATAACTTCTCTTCTAACTAATCCTTTTTCATCTTGGTTTGCTCGTACTCCCATCCCCCAAACATCTTCCACAAGCTTTGCATTTGTTGGCTGATCTGACCATTGTGGCATTGCAACCATTGGTACTCCCAAACTAATCGCTTCCAAAGTCGAATTCCAGCCACAATGTGTGAGAAAACACCCTATTGATTTATGTTCCAAGACTTGTAATTGTGGACACCATGACACCACTAAGCCTTTATTCTCACTTGCTAATTTTAATTCCTCTAAAAAATTCTTGGGAAGTTTGGATTCTTCAGTGGATCTAACAACCCACAAGAAGTTCTTGTTGCTATTTTTCAAACCCCATGCTAATTCTTCCATTTGCTCAGGTTCTAGTTTGGTTAAACTTCCAAATGATACATATACCACTGAGCTGATTGGTTGGTGATTTAACCAGTTTAGGCATTCATTTGTCATTGGCTTGAAGATACTAAGGCCATATTCTTTGTCATCTGGTAGCCTCTTGTCTAGGTATATTGATGGTATAGTTGGTCCAATTGTCTTGATTGGATAAACCTTGGACATCCAATCAGTTACCTACATGTCAACAAATTAGAAGAAGGATGAGATTTCATGTAACAATTTAAATATTGTGTATAACTTAGATGGCTAAAAATTTAACTCCAAGTTAATATTGCAGTAGTAATTTTTACCAAGTACTACTTCTGGTCCATATTACCATCTGTGTTTTTAAACATCCCTTAAGAAATACATGTAATAACCTTAGTATAAGATTATATGTCTAAACTGCGCTTTATTTCTTTTAGATATCTCACTTCATTAACACTTCACTAATTGGAGCAATAAGGCTGACTGGTATAGTGAATCAGAGTGTTAATTTTTCTATGCAGCCAATTGGCAAAGTTAACAGAAAAAGAGAAGACAAAAATAGAAGAATATTCTCTTACCTCTTTCTCCAATTCATAGAAGCTGTTGATTAGGACCCAATCTATTTTCTCAAGATTTGAGAATTGATTCACCAGCATTTCAAGTGCTCTTGCTGATTCAGGAGTAGAAACAAAACTAGGTACATCTGAACTCTCAATTGTTACTAATCCAGGAATTGAGATTTCTTCATCAACTTCAGTAGGAGGAAGTTTTAGAACCCCTTTATGTACATGATAATAAATATTATCCACAGCACAAGATTGTGTGAAAAAAGCAGCACTAGCTAATCCATATTTCTTTGCCACTTCTACAGCCCAAGGAAGGAATGGATCATAAACTATGCAATTCACAGCACAACCACGAGTCGTTAACGTTTCAATAAGCTGAGACAGAGTGTCAGAGCCAACTTCCTTGAATCTTGTAATATAGGCCGCGAAGCTTTCTGCTTGGTAGATGCCTCCATCATCATAGCCATCGGAGATGGCCTCGATTGATACAGGAGTTGACAATTCTTGCATGGTTTTCAAGAAGAATTTTGTGGCTGCTATAGTGATTTTGACATTTTTGGATTGTAAACGTTTGGAGAATTGGAGCATAGGGTTGATATGACCTTGGATTGGATATGGCAAGATTAAGCAATGAGCTTTGTGAGACATGTTTTGCAACTTCTCAATTGATATTATGGCCAATTAAGAATGAGAGGATGGAAAAATCCTGTAGTGAAAATGAGGTTCTTATAGTTGGTCAAAAGAGTTTAAAGTGTTCAAATTTTTTTGACATGCATGCCTAAAGAGTCGTTTGGTTGAAAAACAAGTTATCCCATGATTAATTATCTCAAGGTTAGTTATCCCATCCTCCAACAATAATAAAAAAATATTACAATTCCGGAATGACTAATCCCGGGATTAGTTATATCACGATTTTATCCCAACCAAATATAGGATAAACTCGTCTCAAATTTAATCCTGGAATCAATTATCCCTTATCTCTAATACCAAGCGAGCCCTAAGTGAGTGTCTTGGCTTCTTCTTTTGTCCCAATCAATAACGACTTTAAATTGCCAACATATGCAGTGACATAAGTAGGTCATATGCATTGAGTATTTAATAGGAATATGAGTCCTATTTAAGTATTTAATTAGGATTAGGTAATAATGTCAACAAATAACTTTGACCATTTTAAATAACATAAGGTATATTGATTAGTCATATACGCATCTACATTTATGTTACTTGAAAGATACGTTTTCTGTCCATTTTAAATAATCCTTAAAGTTTTGTATGACTACGAATTATAAAAAAAAAAATAAAAAAAAAAAGTGAGTATGAATATGGATATAACTTCTTTAAGATTTAACTTCTTTTACAAGAAAATGAAATAAGTAATTTTTGTCTTTTTAGTCAAAGATATTAAAAATAAGGGAAAATAATTAAATTTGCCTTTGAACTATATATATAACATTATTTGTCGGTTGGTTTAGTTCAATTTTAGACATTTCGGTTCGGTATTTTTGGTATGCAATTTCTTAAAATGTTATATCAATATCATATCTTATTAAATTCGTATGGTTCGATTTTTTTCCTTTCTTTTTCAATTTATTCGGTAAGGTAACTTCAATTTATCTGGTTTGAATAAAAAAAATTATAACTGTTTTTTTAGTCTTTAAGAGGTAAAAGAAAAATCTTGGATATCAAACTAAATCAAAGAAAGTGCCTTTTGGAACTTACAATTTTCTATAGAGTGAGTTAGAGAAAAAGCCAACGCGGTCGTGTATGAACTTTTGAACTAGACTATTATCAGTTCTGAAATAAATATAGGAATCTGGATCACAATCCAATATAAAATTTACAGTTGAACTGAAAGTAATTAACTGAATTGCACAGAAGTGGTGTCATGAGAACGACACTGTTGTAAATGAAATAAAATTGTATGCCTTCTATATTATTTTATAAACTAAAACATGTAAATTGTGTAAATTAATATGTATATCGGTTCGATATCAATATTTCAGTATTTTTTTTAAATATTGAATATTATAGCGAATACTATATTTGTCAAAATTTAAACCAAATATCACACCGAATATCAAAATAACATATACCAAAATTTTTCGTTTCGAGTGGTAATTCGGTATGTACCAAATTATCCACACTCCTATAATATTGTTTAACTATGTCCTCGCTAAAGTTGGCAACAAAAGAGCCGTTTCCAAATATATTACGTCTATCGCTAAAGTTTGATATGACCTACGACTGGATATGGCAAGACAAGATCAAGCAGTGAGTTTTGGCATGAGTAGTGATCTTTTGCAACTTCTAAATTGATGGATGGGAAAATCTATAGTGAAAATGTGGTTCTTATTGTTTGTGCTTCTCCAACCCTTGCATCATTTTTTACATCAAAATGGTGCAAATTAACTCCAACCTATTACACGATTTTTTACACCAAAAACGAATATTTTTCTCTCTCTTCTATATTATATTATTATGTTTTATTTAAATTTATTTTTTTATTTCATAAAACAAATCCTTTCAGATTTGCAAAATATTGTGTTATTTATTAGCAACATATTATATTTCAAATTTGCACTTTTCATTTTTTTGATGGTTATATATTCTCTTATTCTATAAGAGGGAGTTAGAAGGCAGGACCCCGTCAACATGCCTGCCTGTCATGAGGCATTCTTGGTATTTCATAATTTTTTCTGTTGTAGTACTGTTGTACATTATTGCATTATATATGTACATTCCCTTGCTTGGACAGAAAAAACCAGATAAACATGGGCTGGAGAGATAAAGTGAAGTACATCTTCTCTTAAACGTGGGTCCCAGAACATCCATTTGGTCACACGTAATAACTCTGAAGACACTACAACACTGGGGCCCATTTGAATTCTCTATTTTACACATAACTTATTGTCCTCTTTGATACATATAACTAGGAAGAGTTAGTTTAATCGAAATAATACAAAACTACAATCCAGACCAGAAAAACAGTAAGGCTTAAGTAAAACTTAATCAACTAACTTTACTTGGAAAATGTAAGAATTGTTCTATTTGAGTAACATATAAATTAGATCCCCCCCCCCCCCTCCCCTAATATCTCCTCTTTTAACGTTTAGGATTTAGGGTTAATTGAAATTTAGGATAATCAAAACTTTAAAAAAGAAGTGTAAAACAAAAGGCTCTTTTTAGAAATTATATTTATTCTCTAATACCTCATCTTCTTTATACTAGTTTTTATACAATTATAACTTATAATAAAATTAATTTATAATTTTATATAAAAATAAAATAAACGGAAATTAATTAATAAAAATTATACACCAAAATTAAAATATAAAACTAATATTATAAAGATATTACATAAAAAGTATAAGTAATTACAAAATTTATAATATGTTAAATTAAAATTAAATTAAAAGTGTTATATAATAAAAGATAATAATAAAATATTGATGAATAGTAATAGTCTGATAAATAGTGTTACACCAAATTTGGTATAACACTATTCTCACACCAAAATGGTGTAAGAAATGGTGTGGGGTTTGGGGGGGNCTATAAAAAAATTATTGGGGGGAGTACACAGTTAGCCACTAATAAGACATGTATTTACTTTTAAGCCACTGTTTAAAATGTCTTTAGTCTTTAGCCACTGCTTTAATAAACTTTACCCTCCTGAACGAAAATACCCTTCTGCTCATAAAGTTCAGGACAAAGTGTCCTTAACTTATGAGCTTGTTAGTGTAAGTTCAGGACTAGCTGTCCTTAATTTATGAGCTTGTAAGTCTAAGTTCAGTACTACATGTCCTTAAGTTTTGAACTTGGAACTCGAAGTTTAATTTCTGTGCATGTAACTCTAAGTTAAGGACCAAGTGTCCTTAACTTTTGAACTTCCAACTTTAAGTTCAGGATCAAGTGTCCTTAACTTATGAGCTTGTTACTGTAAGTTCAGGACTAGCTGTTCTTAATTTATGAGCTTGTAAATCTAAGTTAGGGACTACTTGTCCTTAGTTTTTGAACTTGTAACTCTAAGTTTAGGACTACCTGTCCTTAACTTTTTAACTTGTAACTCTAAGTTCAGGGTTACATGTCCTTAACTTTTGAACTTGGAACTCGAAGTTCAGGACTACCTGTCCTTAATTTCTGTGCTCCTAACTCTAAGTTAAGGCGTGATGACCCAAAAGGTCATCTCGTGTTTTAGAACCCAATTTGGGGTTCCGAGGCCTTCAAACCTCATTTTTCTTCTCCTCGATTTGCATGCGCAGTCGAGAAGCATTTTCGGAAAGCCTTTATGTGAAAATTTGAGAAAATATTAAGTTTTTCCTTTAAAATTAATTTAAGTTGACTTCGGTCAATATTTTGAGTAAACGGATTCGGACTCGTTCTTTGACGGTCCCGGAGGGTCCGTAGTAAAATATGGGACGTGGGCCGTATGCCCGGAATTGAATTCCGAGGTCCCTAGCCCGAGAAATGAATTTTTGAAGAAAATTGTTTAAACTGGAAATATAATAGTTTTTAGAAATTGAATAATGTTTGATTTTGTTGGTATCGGGTCCGTATTTTGATTTCGGAGCTCGGTACAGGTCCGTTATAATATTTATACATTATCTGTGAAATTTGGTAAGAAACGGGACTGATTTGACGTGATTCGGACATCCGGTTGTGAAAATAGGAATTTCAAGTGTTCTTAAGGATTTCATGTGTTTTGGTGTTAAATCAGTAGTATTAGATTCTATTTTGGCGATTTGATCGCACGAGTATGATGCTTTAGACATGTGTGCATGTTTGGTTTGGATCCCCGAGGGCTCGGGTGAGTTTCGGATAGGATACAGGATGTTTTGGACTTAGGAAATCTGCTGTGTTGCTGTTTCTAGTATGACTGATGCTTTGTTCTTCACGTTCGCGAAGCAACTCTCTTTAGCGCGAAGTGCAAGCTAAGCTGGGGAAGGGTTTCTTCTTCGCTAACGCGAGGCCTTGGTCGCGAATGCAGAGCACTGGGGGGTTAGTCCTTCGCAAACGTGACCGACCTTACGCGAACGCGTAGTGTATTGGAGGTGGGCTGGGGAAATCATCGAGTTGCTCTTCGCGAACGCGGTCCTAGGCCGCGAATGCGATGGTCAGGGGGGACAAAC
This sequence comes from Nicotiana attenuata, assembly GCF_001879085.1. Taxonomy (NCBI): domain Eukaryota; kingdom Viridiplantae; phylum Streptophyta; class Magnoliopsida; order Solanales; family Solanaceae; genus Nicotiana; species Nicotiana attenuata. The sequence goes on from NW_017670391.1 coordinate 227,654, forward strand.
CATCACGAACACGAGCATCTATTCGCGAACGCGTAGGCCCTTCTGGCCGCCATGCATCACGAACGCGATAGGTCTCTCGTGAACGTGATGAAGACATGTCCAGTGTTTTAAAAACATAATCAAAAACGGGAATTGACCATTCTTTCATATTCTCAAAACCAAGGAAGCTTAGAGGCGATTTTCAAGAGACAAGTTCTTCCCCAAAGTGTTGGTAAATTATTCTAAACTACATTCTTCCAATTGCCCATTGCTTTTCATCAATTTTCAACCTAAAATCTAGGGTTTCCATAGTAGAAATTGAGGGTTTAGGTAGAATTGATTTTTGTATAATTAGGATTTAGACCTCGATTTGGGGTCGGATTCTGAAACTAATTACATATTTGGGCTCGTGGGTGAATGGGTTTTGGTCCGAACCTTGAGTTTGTCCAAGCGGGCCCGGTGTCGGTTTTTGGCTTTTTGGGGAATTGTTGGGACACTTGTAATTATGCATTGGAATTGATTTCGTTAGCGATAATTGATATTATAAAGTTAATTATGATAAGATACACGTGGATTGGAAGTGGAAACTAAGGGAAAAACGGTGATTGAGGCTTGAGTTTGGCCATGGAATCGAGGTAAGTGTTGTGGCTAACCTTAGCTTGAGGGATTAGGTGTTGTTGCCTTATTTGCTACGTGTTTAGATGTTGAGTAAAACATATAGGGGATGTGACGAGTATCAATACGTTGTTGTCGGGTCATAGCATACGAGTGAGTCTTATACTTGTGATTGTTGTGTTTCTTTATACGTTCTATTCATGCTTAAGCTGGTTATTCTCCATGTTAATCAAGTCTTATTATATTTTCCTGGTATTGGATGTTGGTTGAGTATTGACTCAAGTTGAGATTTATGTTGTGAAGTTAAATGTTAAAACAAGGTTGTTTAATTGATGATTCCCTTGTGGGGTTGTTATTGTTTCTACTGTTTGCTTGAGGAAGAGTGTAAAACATGAAGGGTGATGCCGTGCAATATTTTGTGAGTAAGTATAAAGCATGAAGGGTGATGCCGTGCCATATTCTGTGAGTGTTAATGCACGAAGGGTGATGCCGTACCGTATTCTGATATTGATAATGCACGAAGATTAATGTCGTGCCATGTTAAGAGAGGCACGAAGGGTGATGTCTTGCCGTTTCTGTTGTTTCTTATGGTAAGGATGAGTGTAAAAGCACGAAGGGTGATGCTGTGCATATGTTGCTATGTTATTATTTCAGGTGGTTCAAGCATGATATTTACTGTGTTTCTCTACTGTAGTATTTTCAAAGTTTGGTATTCCCCTCAGTATATTTTCCCCCTTCCCGTTATTATCTGTTAAATTTCCGTTATTGTTATTTTCTCATATATGATTTAACTGCACAGGTTCATGTTATTTGTCGTGTCCTAGCCTCGTCATTACTTTGCCGAGGTTAGGCGCACTTACCAATACATGGGGTCAGTTGTACTGATACTGCACTCTGCACTTTCTATGCAGATTTCGGTGCCGGACCTCGTTGATTAGAGTTGGGTTGCTGCTTTCAGTCCATCAGGAGACCCAAGGTAGATCTGTCCGCGTTCGCAGACCCTGGAGTCCCCTTCCCTCTATCTTAGTTTTTCCTGTTTTCCTTCATTTCGAGAACAGATGTATTTTCTTTAAACCAGTATCTGTAGAAACTCTTAGAAGTTCGTGGATTATGACACCAGATCTTTGGGTAGTCGTGTAATAGTGTTTTAAACTGTTATAAAGATCTCCGTACTTCTTATTGGTTTAGGTTATATTATTGTTAATTGTTGTTGGTTAGTGGTTGGTGTGTTGGAACTATATTTGTTGGCTTTCCTAGCATTCTGAGAGTTGGGCGCCATCACGATCCCGACGGTGGGAAATCTGGGTCGTGACAAGTTGGTATCAGAGCACTATGTTGCCTAGGTCTCACAATTCACGAACAAGCTAGGTAGAGTCTGAGGGATCGGGATGGAGACATTTGTGCTTATCCCCAGAAGCTACATAGTTTAAGAATAAGTTCGCATCTATTCTTTTCTGTCGTGCAATTTGATTTCTCAATGCTAATTGGACTTCTACTCTTGTTCTTTCGCAGATGGCAAGAACACGTACCGCTTCATCAGCTGATCAGCAGCCCGAGCCCCTAGTGGCAGCTCCTACGAGGGGCAGAGGATGAGGTCGAGGCCGTGCCAGAGGCCGAGGCAGGGGCAGGGCTCAAAGTAGAGCTCGAGCAGCAGCACCAGTAGCGGAGCCTCAGGTAGAGATTGATGATGAGGTTCCGGCAGGGCCAACTTAAGTTCTAGAGGGGTTTATTGCTATCTCGGTACTTCAGGATGCTTTGTTTCGCCTAGTGGGCCTTATGGAGAGAGTAGCTCAGACTGGCACATTTCCTGTAGCACCAACCGTCTCTCAAGCCGGGGGAGGAGCCCAGACTCCTGCTACACACACTCTGGAGCAGATGGCTCCTCACTTTCAGACTCTAGCAGCTTAGCCAGTGGGAGTAGCTCAGCCAGTTGTTGTGGCTCAGGCCGCTGGTGGACCATCTATGTCTTCTGAGGCTTTGTTGAGGTTGGACAAGTTCACCAAGCTTTTTCCGGTTCATTTCAGTGGGGCAGCTTCTGAGGACCCCCAAGTATCTTGACCACTGCCATGAGGTGTTATGGAACATAGGGATAGTTGAGACCAATGGGGTCGACTTTGCTGTATTCCAGATGATAGGGTCCGCCAAGAGATGGTGGAATGACTTTGTGTTGACTAGACCAACTAGGTTGCCTACCTTGACTTGGGACCAGTTCTCTCAGCTATTTCTCGAGAAGTTCCTTCCTGTCACACAGAGAGAGGACTATCGCGGGCGGTTTGAGCATCTTCAACGGGGTTTGATGACTGTCACTCAGTACGAGACTATGTTTGTTGATTTGGCTCGTCATGCTCTTCTTATACTCCCCACCGAGAAGAGAGGGTGAGGAGGTTTAATGAGGGACTCGCTCAGCCTATCAGATTGCAGATGGCTAAGGAGACAGGGAGCGAGATTTCTTTTCAGGATGCAGCCAATGTAACCAAGCGGGTTGATATGGTTTTAGCTCAGGGTAGTGGTCAGGGGTCTGACAAGAGGCCTCCTCATTCTGGTAGGTTCAGTGGTGCCTCGTCTGGAGGCTGGAATTCTTTTGGTAGAGGCCATCCTCCCAAGCCGTTTCATTTAGCACTTCAGGCTTCTCACGGTGCTCCAGGTGGCCGTGGCTCTCATATATAGTATTCTGATCAGCTACCATACAGTGCACCACCAGCTCTTATCAGTGCGCCTCCGCTCCAGAGTTTTCAGGTTGGTTACTCAGGTCGATAGGGTTAGTTCCAGGGTCAGCAATATCAGCAGCCGAGGTCTTGTTATACTTGTGGCGATCCAAGGCACATTGCTAGATTTTGCCCTCGAGCGTCGAGCAGTTCTCAGCATCAGGGTTCTAATGCCATGGTTCCGGCACCAGGTGTTCCACCGCCCGCTCAGCCAGCTAGAGGTAGGGGTCGGGCAGCTAGAGGTGGAGGTCGAGGTATTAGAGGTGGAGGTCGAGGTATTAGAGGTGGAGGTCAGGCCGCTAGAGGTGGTGGCCATCCAGTAGGAGGCCGTCCTAGGGATGTAGTTCAGAGTGGTGGGGCCCTGCCCCGATGTTATGCTTTCCCAACCAGGCCTGAGGCTGAGGCATCCGATGTCGTTATCACAAGTACGGTTTTAGTTTACAGTAGAGATGCTTTATTTCTATTTGATCCAGGGTCTACATACTCCTATGTGCCATCTTACTTTGCATCGTATTTGGTTGTACCTCGTGATTCTTTGAGTCCTCCTGTATATGTGTCTACACCGGTGAGTGATTCTATTATTGTAGATCGTGTTTATCGCTTGTGTGTGGATATTTTTGGGGGTCTTGAGACTAGTATAGATCTCCTACTTCTCGAAACGGTTGACTTTAATGTTATTTTAGGGATGGATTGGTTGTCACCTTATCATGACATACTAGACTGTCACGCCAAGACCGTAACCTTAGCCTTGCCGGGATTGTCTCTATTGGAGTGGAGAGGGATTTCTGGTCATTCTACCAACAGGGGTTATTTCTTATATGAAGGCTCGGCGTATGGTCGAGAAGGGATGTTTGACTTATTTGGCTTATGTTTGTGATTCCAGTGCAGAGGTTCCTTCCATGGATTCTGCACCAGTTGTTCGTGAGTTTTTAGAGGTATTTCCTGCAGACCTACCCGGGATGCCACCCGATAGGGACATTGACTTTTACATTGATTTGGCTCCGGGCACTCAGCCCATTTCTATTCTTTCATACCGTATGGCTCCGCCAGAGTTGAAAAAATTGAAGGAGCAGTTGCAAGATTTGCTTGATAAGGGCTTCATTAGGCCCAACGTCTCGCCTTGGGGTGCTCCAGTGTTGTTTGTAAAGAAAAAGGATGGATCGATGAGGATGTGCATAGATTATCGGCAGTTGAACAAAGTCACCATCAATAACAAGTGTCCATTGCCGAGGATTGATGACTTGTTTGATCAGCTTCAGGGTGCCAAGGTGTTTTCAAAAATTGATTTGAGGTCTGGCTACCATTAGTTGAGGATTAGGGCATCCGATGTCCTTAAGAAGGCTTTTCGGACTCGGTATGGGCATTATGAGTTTCTCGTGATGTCATTTGGGTTGACAAATGCCCCATCAGCATTCATGGATTTTATGAACCGAGTGTTTAAGCCCTATTTGGATTCCTTCGTGATTGTTTTTATTGATGATATCTTGATCTACTCCAGCAGTCGAGAGGAGCATAAGCAGCATCTTCGGATCATTCTTCAGACTCTGAGAGACAGCTAATTATATGCTAAGTTTTCAAAATGTGAGTTTTGGCTGAGTTCAGTTGCATTCTTGGGCCACGTTGTATCAGCAGAGGGTATTCAGGTAGATCCTAAGAAGATTGAGGCAGTCAAGGACTGGCCTAGGCCCACATCAGCTATAGAGATCCGGAGTTTCTTGGGTTTGGCGGGTTATTACTGTTGGTTTGTGGAGGGGTTTTCATCTATTGCAGCCCCGATGACCAGGTTGACCCAGAAGGGTGCCCCGTTCAGGTGGTCGGACGAGTGTGAGGTAAGCTTTTAGAAGCTCAAGATAGCTTTGACTACGGCACCGATGTTGGTGTTGCCCACAGGTTCAGGGTCATATACAGTATATTGTGACGCATCTCATATCGAACTTGGTGCGGTATTGATGCAGGGTGGCAAGGTTATTGCATATGCTTCGCGATAGTTGATGATTCACGAGAAGAATTATCCAGTTCATGATTTGGAGCTAGCAGCCATTGTTCACGCGCTGAAGATTTGGAGGCATTATCTATATGGCGTGTCGTGTGAGGTGTTCACGGATCACAAGAGTTTGCAGTATTTGTTCAATCAGAAGGAGCTAAATTTGAGGCAGACGAGGTGGTTGGAGCTATTGAAAGACTATGATGTCACAATCTTATACCATCCCGGGAATGCCAATATGGTGGCCGATGCTTTGAGTAGGAAGTCAGCTAGTATGGGCAGCCTTGAGTATATTCCAGTCGGTGAGAGTCCGCTTGCATTAGATGTTCAGGCTTTGGCCGATCAGTTCGTGAGGTTGGATGTTTTTGAGCCCAGTCGTGTTCTAGCTTGTACAGTCGCTCGGTCTTCCTTGTTTGAGCGTATCAGGGAGCGACAGTATGATGATCCTCATTTGCTTGTCATTAGGGACACGGTGCGGCACAGGGGTGCCAAGCAGGTTACGGTTGGAGATGATGGAGTTTTGAGGATGCAGGGTCGTATTTGTGTACCTAATGTGGATGGACTTCGTGAGTTGATTCTAGAGGAGGCCCACAGTTCCCGGTATTCTATTCATCCGGTCGCCGCTAAGATGTATCGGGACTTGCGACAGCATTATTGGTGGAGGAGGATGAAGAAGGATATTGTTGCATATGTAACTCAGTGTTTGAATTGTCAACAAGTAAAGTACGAGCACCAGAGACCTAGTGGTTTGCGTCAGAAGATTGAGATTCCTGAGTGGAAGTGGGAGCGTATCACTATGGACTTCGTTGTTGGACTCCCACTGACTCAGACGAAGTTCGATGTAGTATGGGTCATTGTGGATAGGCTGACTAAATCAGCGCATTTCATTCCTGTGGCAGTTGTCTATTCTTCGGAGCGGTTGGCAAAGATCTATATCCGCAAGATCGTTCGTCTTCATAGAGCGCCCGTGTCTATTATTTCTGATCGAGGTACGCAGTTTACCTCGCATTGCTGGAGGGCAGTACAACGTGAGTTGGGTACGCGAGTCGAGTTAAGCACATCATTTCTTCCTCAGACAGACGGATAGTCCGAGTGTGCTATTCAGATTTTGGAGGATATGCTCCGCGCCTGTGTTATTGACTTTGGAGGTTCTTGGGATTAGTTCTTTCCATTAACGGAGTTTGCCTACAACAACAATTATCAGTCGAGCATCCAGATGGCTCCCTATGAGGCATTATATGGTAGGCGGTGTCGGTCGCCGGTTGGATGGTTTGAGCCGGGGGAGGCCCGATTATTGGGTACAGATTTAGTGCAGGATGCCATGGATAAGGTTAAGATCATTCAGGATATACTTCGCACAGCTCAGTCCAAGCAAAAGAGTTATGCCGACCGTAAGGTTCGTGATGTGGCATTTATGGTCGGAGAGCGAGTGTTGCTTTGTGTTACCCATGAAGGGCGTGATGAGATTTGGGAAGAATGGAAAGTTAATCCCTAGGTTCATCGGGCCTTTTGAGATTCTTGATCGAGTGGGAGAGGTGGCTTATAGACTTGCATTTCCACCAGGCTTATCAGCGGTACATCCAGTATTTCATGTGTCCATGCTTCTTTAGTATCACGGCGATCCATCCCACGTATTAGATTTCAGCACTGTCCAACTGGACAAGGATTTGACCTACGAGGAGGAGCCGATAGCCATCTTAGACAGGCAGGTTCGTCAGTTGAGATCGAAGAGTTATCCTTCGGTTCGTGTGCAGTGGAGAGGTCAGCCTGTTGAGGCAGCTACCTGGGAGTCCGACTCCGATATGCGGAGCAGATATCCCCATCTTTTCACTAGCTCAAGTACTTTTCTATGTCCGTTCGAGGACGAATGGTTGTTTAGAGGTGGAGAATGTGATGACCCAAAAGGTCATGTCGTGTTTTAGAACTCAATTCGGGGTTCTGAGGCCTTCAAACCTCATTTTTCTTCACCTCAATTTGCGTGTGCAGTCCGGGCACGTTTCCAGAAAGCCTTTATGTGAAAACTTGGGAAAATATAAAGTTTTGCCTTAAAAATTAATTTGAGTTGACTTTGGTCAACATTTTGAGTAAATGGACCTGGACCCGTGCTTTGACGGTCCCGGAGGGTCTGTAGTAAAATATGGGACGTGGGCGTATGCCCGGAATTGAATTCCGAGGTCCCTAGCCCGAGAAATAAATTTTTGAAGAAAATTGTTTAAACTAGAAATATAATGGTTTTTAGAAATTGAATAATGTTTGATCTTGTTGGTATCGGGTCTGTATTTTGGTTCCGAATCCCGGTACAGGTCCGTTATAATATTTATACCTTATCTTTGAAATTTGGTGAGAAACGGGACTGATTTGACGTGATTCGGACGTCCGGTTGTGAAAATAGGAATTTCAAGTGTTCGTAAGGATTTTCATGTGTTGTGATGTTAAATTCGTAGTTTTAGATTCTATTTTGGCAATTTTATCGCACGAGCAAGTCCGTATGATGTTTTTAGACTTGTGTGCATGTTTGGTTTGGAGCCCCGAGGGTCTGAGTGAGTTTCAGATAGGCTACCGGATGTTTTGGACTTAGGAAATCTGCTGTGTTGCTGTTTCTGGTATGACTGATGCTTTGTGCTTCGCGTTCGTGAAGCAACTCTCGCGAACGCGAAGTGCAAGCTGGGCTGGGGAGGGGCTTCTTCTTCGTGAACGCGTGGCCTTGGTCGCGATCGCGGAGCACTGCGTGTGAGTCCTTCGTGAACGAGACCGACCTTACGCGAACGCATAGTGTATTGGAGGTGGGCTGGGGAAATCATCGAGTTGCTCTTCGCGAACGCGGTCCCAGGAACGCGATGGTCAGGGGGAGAGACCATGGCGAACGCGAGCATCTCTTCGCGAACGCGAAGGCCTTTCTGGCCGCAATGCATCGCCAACGCGATAGGTCTCGCGAACGTGATGAAGACCTGTCCAGTGTTTTAAAATAGAATAAAAAACGGAATTGGCCATTCTTTAATATTTTCAAAACCAAGGAAGCTTAGACGCGATTTTCAAGAGACAAGTTCTTTCCCAAAGTGTTGGTAAATGATTCTAAACTACATTCTTCCAATTACCCATTGCTTTTCATCAATTTTCAACCTAAAATCAAAGGTTTTCATGGTAGAAATTGGGGGTTTGGGTAGAATTAGGGATTTTTGTATAATTGGGATTTAGACCTAGATTGGGGGTCGGATTTCGAAACGAATTACATATTTAGGCTCGTGGGTGAATGGGTTTTGGTCCGAACCTTGAGTTTTGTCCAAGCGGGCCCGGTGTCGGTTTTTGGCTTTTTGGGGAATTGTTGGGAAACTTGTAATTATGCATTGGAATTGATTTTGTTAGTGATAATTGATATTATTAAGTTAATTATGATAAGATACGAGTGGATTGGAGGTGGAAACTAAGGGAAAAATGGTGATTGAGGCTTGAGTTTGGCCATGGAATTGAGGTAAGTGTTGTGGCTAACCTTAGCTTGAGGGATTAGGTGTTGTTGCCTTATTTGCTACATGTTTAGTTGTTGAATAAAATGTATGGACGATGTAACGAGTATCAATACGTTGTTTTCTGGTCATAGCATGCGAGTGAGTCTTATACTTGTGACTGTTGTGTTTCTTTATACGTATTATTCATGCTTAAGCTGGTTATTCTCCATGTTAATCAAGTCTTATTATATTTTACTGGTATTGGATGTTGGTTGAGTATTGACTCAAGTTGAGATTTATGTTGTGAAGTTAAATGTTAAAACGAGGTTGTTTAATTGATGATTCCCTTGTTGGGTTGTTATTGTTTCTACTGTTTGGTTGAGGAAGAGTGTAAAGCACGAAGGGTGATGCCGTGTAATGTTTTGTGAGTGAGTGACAAAGCACGAAGGGTGATGCCGTGCAATATTCTGTGAGTGTTACTGCACGAAGGGTGATGCCATGCCGTATTCTGATATTGATAATGCACAAAGAGTAATGTCGTTCCATGATAAGAGAGAGTCAATGCACGAAGGGTGATGTTGTGCCGTTTCTGTTGTTTCTTATGGTAAGGACGAGAGTAAAAGAACGAAGGGTGATGTCGTGCATATGTTGCTATGCTATTATTTCAGGTGGTTCAAAGCATGATATTTACTGTGTTTCTGTACTGTACTATTTTCAGAGTTCGGTATTCCCCTCAGCATATTTTCCCCCTTCTCGTTATTATCTGTTAAATTTCCGTTATTGTTATTTTCTCGTATATGATTTAACTGCACAAGTTTATGTTATTTGTTGTGTCCTAGCCTCGTCATTACTTTGCCGAGGTTAGGCGCACTTACCAATACATGGGGTCGGTTGTACTGATACTGCACTCTGCACTTTCTTTGCAGATTTCGGTGCCGGACCTCATTGATTAGAGTTGGGTTGCTGCTTTCAGTCCATCAGGAGACCCAAGGTAGATCTATCGGCGTTCGCAGACCCTAGAGTCCCCTTCCCTCTATCTTAGTTTTTCCTGTTTTCCTTCATTTCGAGAACATATGTATTTTCTTTAAACGAGTATTTGTAGAAACTCTTAGAAGTTCGTGGATTGTGACACCAAATCTTTGGGTAGTCATGTAATAGTGTTTTATACTGTCATAAAGATCTCCGTACTTCTTATTGGTTTAGGTTATATTATTGTTAATTGTTGTTGGTTAGTGGTTGGTGTGTTCGAACTATATCTATTTGCTTGCCTAGCATTCTGAGAGTTGGGCGCCATCACGATCCCGATGGTGGGAAATCCGGGTCGTGACAAGTTGGTATCAGAGCACTAGGTTGCCTAGGTCTCAAAATTCACGAACAAGCTAGGTAGAGTCTGAGGGATCGGTACGGAGACATCTGTGCTTATCCCCCAAGGCTACAAAGTTTAAGAATAAGTTCACATCTATTCTTTTCTGTCGTGCGATTTGATTTCTCAATGCTAATTGGACTTCTACTCTTGTTCTTTCGCAGATGGCGAGAACACGTACCGCTTCATCAGCTGATCAGCAGCCCGAGCCCCTAGGGGCAGCTCCTACGTGGGGCAGAGGATGAGGGCGAGGCTGTGCCAGAGGCCGAGGCAGGGGCAGGGCTCAGAGTAGAGCTCGAGCAGCACCACCAGTAGCGGAGCGTCAGGTAGAGTTTGACGATGAGGTTCCGGCAGGGCCAACTCAGGTTCTAGAGGGGTTTATCGCTACCCCGGTACTTCAGGATGCTTTGGTCCGCCTAGTGGGCCTTATGGAGAGAGTAGCTCAGAATGGCACATTTCCTGTAGCACCAACTGTCTCTCACGCTGGGGGAGGAGCCCAGACTCCTGCTACCCACACTCTGGAGCAGATGGCTCCTCAGTTTCAGACTCTAGCAGCTCAGCTAGTGGGAGTAACTCAGCCAGTTGTTGTGGCTCAGGCCGTTGGTGGACCATCTATGTCTTCTGAGGCTTTGTTGAGGTTGGACAAGTTCACCAAGCTTTTTCTGGTTCATTTCAGTGGGGCATCTTCTGAGGACCCTCTGGATTATCTTGACCACGGCCATGAGGTGTTGCGGAACATAGGGATAGTTGAGACCAATGGGGTCGACTTTGTTGTATTACAGATGATGGGGTCCGCCAAGAGATGGTGGAATGACTTTGTGTTGACTAGACCAACTGGGTTGCCTGCCTTGACTTGGGACCAGTTCTCTTAGCTATTTCTCGAGAAGTTCCTTCCTGTCACTTAGAGAGAGGACTATCGCGGGCGGTTTGAGCATTTTCAATAGGGTTTGATGACTGTCACTCAGTACGAGACTATGTTTGTTGATTTGGCTCGTCATGATCTTCTTATACTCCCCACCGAGAAGAGAGGGTGAGGAGGTTTAATGAGGGACTCGCTCAGCCTATCAGATTGCAGATGGCTAAGGAGACAGGGAGCGAGATTTCTTTTCAGGATGCAGCCAATGTAACCAGGCGGGTTGATATGGTTTTAGCTCAGGGTTGTGGTCAGGGGTCTGACAAGAGGCCTCGTCATTCTGGTAGGTTCAGTGGTGCCTCGTCTGGAGGTAGGGATTCTTTTGGTAGAGGACATCCTCCCAAGCCGTTTCATTCAGCACTTCAGGCTTCTCACGGTGCTCCAGGTGGTCGTGGCTCTCATATATAGTATTCTGATCAGCTACCATACAGTGAACCACCAGCTCTTATCAGTGCGCCTCCGCTCCAGAGTTTTCAGGGTGGTTACTCAGGCCGATAGGGTTAGTTCCAGGGTCAGTAATATCAACAGCCGAGGTCTTGTTATACTTGTGGCAATCCAAGGCACATTGCTAGATTTTGCCCTCGAGCGTCGAGCAGTTCTAAGCATCAGGGTTCTCGTGCCATGGTTTCGGCACCGGGTGTTTCACTGCCCACTCAGCCAGCTAGAGGGGGTCAGGCAGCTAGAGGTGGAGGTCGAGGTATTAGAGGTGGAGGTCAGGCCGCTAGAGGTAGAGGCCATCCAGCAGGAGGCCGTCCTAGGGATGTAGTTCAGAGTGGTGGGGCCTTGCCCCGACGTTATGTTTTCCCAGCCAGGCCTGAGGCTGAGGCATCCAATATCGTTATCGCAAGTACGATTTTAGTTTACAGTAGAGATGCTTTATTTCTATTTGATCAAGGGTCTACATACTCCTATGTGCCATCTTACTTTGCTTCGTATTTGGTTGTACCTCGTGATTCTTTGAGTCCTCCTGTATATGTGTCTACACCGGTGAGTGATTCTATTGTTGTAGATCCTATTTATTGCTCGTGTGTGGATATTATTGGAGGTCTTGAAACTAGTGTAGATCTCCTACTTCTCAAAACGGTTGACTTCAATGTTATTTTTGGGATGGATTCGTTGTCACCTTATCATGCCATACTAGACTGTCATGCCAAGACCGTGACCTTAGCCTTGCCGGGGTTGTCTCTATTGGAGTGGAGAGGGACTTCTGGTCATTCTACCAACAGGGGTTATTTCTTATATGAAGGCTCGGCGTATGGTCGAGAAGGGGTGTTTGACTTATTTGGCATATGTTTGTGATTCCAGTGCAGAGGTTCCTTCCATGGATTCTGCACCAGTTGTTCGTGAGTTTTTAGAGGTATTTCCTGCAGACCTACCCGGGATGCCACCCGATAGGGACATTGACTTTTACATTGATTTGGCTCCGGGCACTCAGCCCATTTCTATTCTGTCATACCGTATGGCTCCGCCAGAGTTGAAAAAATTGAAGGAGCAGTTGCAAGATTTGCTTGATAAGGGCTTCATTAGGCCCAATGTCTCGCCTTGGGGTGCACCAGTGTTGTTTGTAAAGAAAAAGGATGGATCGATGAGGATGTGCATAGATTATCGTCAGTTGAACAAAGTCACCGTCAATAACAAGTGTCCATTGTCGAGGATTGATGACTTGTTTGATCAGCTTCAGGGTGCCAAGGTGTTTTCGAAAATTGATTTGAGATCTGGCGACCATCAGTTGAGGATTAGGGCATTCGATGTCCTTAAGACAGCTTTTCGGACTCGATATGGGCATTATGAGTTTCTAGTGATGTCATTTGGGTTGACAAATGCCCCAGCAGCATTCATGGATTTGATGAACCGAGTGGTCAAGGCCTATTTGGATTCCTTCGTGATTGTTTATATCTTGATCTACTCCCGCAGTCGAGAGGAGCATTAGCAGCATCTTCGGATCGTTCTTCAGACTCTGAGAGACAGCTAATTATATGCTAAGTTTTCAAAATGTGAGTTTTGGCTGAGTTCAGTTGCATTCTTGGGCCACGTCGTATCAGCAGAGGGTATTCAGGTAGATCCTAAGAAGATTGAGGCAGTCAAGGACTGGCCTAGGCCCACATCAGCTACAGAGATTCGGAGTTTCTTTGGTTTGGCGGGTTATTACCGTTGGTTTGTGGAGGGGTTTTCATCTATAACAGCCCCGATGACCAGGTTGACCTAGAAGGGTGCCCCGTTCAGGTGGTCGGACAAGTGTGAGGTGAGCTTTTAGAAGCTCAAGATAGCTTTGACTACAGCACCAATATTGGTGTTGCCCACAGGTTCAGGGCCATATACAGTATACTGTGACGCATCTCGTACCGAACTTGGTGCGGTATTAATGCAGGGTGGCAAGGTTATTGCATATGCTTTGCGATAGTTGATGATTCACGAGAAGAATTATCCAGTTCATGATTTGGAGCTAGCAGCCATTGTTCACGCGCTGAAGATTTGGAGGCATTATCTATATGGCGTGTCATGTGAGGTGTTCATGGATCACAAGTGTTTGCAGTATTTGTTCAATCAGAAGGAGCTAAATTTGAGGCTGACGAGGTGGTTGGAGCTATTGAAAGACTATGATATCACCATCTTATACCATCCCGGGAATGCCAATGTGGTGGCCGATGCTTTGAGTAGGAAGTCAGCTAGTATGGGCAGCCTTGAGTATATTCCAGTCGGTGAGAGACCGCTTGCATTAGATGTTCAGGCTTTGGCCGATCAGTTCGTGAGGTTGGATGTTTCGGAGCCCAGTCGTGTTCTAGCTTGTACAGTCGCTCGGTCTTCCTTGTTTGAGCGTATCAGGGAGCGACAGTATGATGATCCTCATTTGCTTGTCCTTAGGGACACGGTGCGGCACAGGGGTGCCAAGCAGGTTACCGTTGAAGAAATGGGTGAATGGGTTTTGGTCCGAACCTTGAGTTTTGTCCAAACGAGCCCGGGGTCGGTTTTTGACTTTTTGGGAAATTGTTGGGAAACTTGTAATTATGCATTAGAATTGATTTCGTTAGTGATAATTGATATTATTAAGTTAATTATGGTTAGATACGAGAGGATTGGAGGTGGAAACTAAGGGAAAAACGGTGATTGAGGCTTGAGTTCGGCCATGGAATCGAGGTAAGTGTTGTGTCTAACCTTAGCTTTTGGGATTAGGTGTTGTTGCCTTATTTGCTACGTGTTTAGTTGTTGAGTACAATGTATAGGTGAGGTGATGAGTATCTATACGTTGTTGTCGGGTCATAGCATGCGAGTGAGTCTTATACTTGTGACTGTTGTGTTTCTTTATACGTACTATTCATGCTTAAGCTGGTTATTCTCCATGTTAAACAAGTCTTTATATATTTTCCTGGTATTGGATATTGGTTGAGTATTAACTCAAGTTGAGATATATGTGGTGAAGTTAAATGTTGAAATGAGGTTGTTTAATTGATGATTCCCTTGTTGGGTTGTTATTGTTTTTGCTGTTTGGGTGAGGAAGAGTGTAAAGCACGAAGGGTGATACAGTGTAATGTTATTGACTGAGTGATAAAGCACGAAGGGTGATGCAGTGTAATGTTTTGTGAGTGAGTGATTATGCACGAAGGGTGATGCCGTTCTATATTCTGTGAGTGTTAATGCACGAAGGGTGATGCCGTGCTGTATTCTGATATTGATAATGCACGAAGAGTGATGCTGTGCCATGTTACGAGAGAGCTAATGCACGAAGGGTGATGTCGTGTCGTTTTTGTTGTTTCTTATGGTAAGGACGAGAGTAAAAGCACGAAGGGTGATGTCGTGCATATGTTGCTATGTTATTATTTTAGTTGGTTCAAAGCATGATATTACTGTGTTTCTATACTGTACTATTTTCAGAGTTTGGTATTCCCCTCAGCATATTTTCCTCCTTCCCGTTATTATCTGTTAAATTTCCGTTACTGTTATTTCCTTGTATATGATTTAACTGCATAGGTTCATGTTATTTGTCGTTTCCTAGCCTCGTCACTACTTTGCCGGGGTTAGGCTCGGCACTTACTAGTACATGGGGTCGGTTGTACTGATACTGCACTCTGCACTTTCTGTGCTGATTTCGGTGCCGGACCTTGTTGATTAGAGTTGAGTTGCTACTTTCAGTCCATCAGGAGACCCAAGGTAGATCTGCCAGCGTTCGCAGACCCTGGAGTCCCCTTTCCTCTATCTTAGTTTTTCCTGTTTTCCTTTATTTCGAGAACAGATGTATTTTCTTTGAACTAGTATTTGTAGAAACTCTTAGAAGTTCGTGGATTGTGACACCAGATCTTTGGGTAGTCGTGTAATAGTGTTTTTCATAAAGATCTCCGTAATTCTTATTGGTTTAGGTTATATTATTGTTAATTGCTATTGGTTAGTGATTGGTGTGTTGAAACTGCATCTGATGGCTTGCCTAGCATTCTAAGAGTTAGGCACCATCACGATCCCGATGGTGGGAAATCTGGGTTGTGACATAAGGTTTGTATGTCCTTAATTATTGTTCTTGTAACTCTAAGTTAAGGACCAAGTGTCCTTAATTTTTGAATTTCCAAATCTAAGTTCAGGACCATCAGTGCTTGGAGATATTGGCAATCCAATAAAAATTAGCAAACAGAATGGACAATGATCAGTTAGAGCTTGAGTATCACTTTCATGATACTTAGAGTTGAGTTGTCTTCCCACCTTCTGCAAGTCAGAATGCTTTTACTTTCTTACCTGTATGTATTTGGCTATGAATGAGCAGTATGTATTTTGGTGTCTTATTCCTGGTGAAACTCACGGGTCCTTAAAAACTTGAATAAATTCGCGTTCTCTTAAGTTATTCGTGCTAGTAAGTCACTAGTTATAACTTTGGGATTGGAGTGAACTTTGTTTCTGGTTTCAGTTATGCAAGTCATTATGGGATGAGTTCACATATTTTCCTAAATCTCTTGGTACTTAAGTATCTTGGAGTGCCAATATCTCCAAGAAGACTATCACTGATGGATTGTGAAGGGTTAGTGGAGAATGTGTTGAGCAGATCTCCTGTTTGTTCTCTCTCGGTTGTTTGATAAATCGAGAGAGAAGCGAGGGTTTGGGGAAAAATGGAAGAAAGGGTAAAAGTATCTTTTCATATTAATTTTAATCGTGTAGTGGTTATTTTTGCTCAACATAGAATTGCTGGATAAAAAATAAATACCACATTAAATAGTGGCTACCCCATGCCATTTTTACTTGGGTTGGAGCACCAAAATACCAAATCTTACATCAAAATAGCCTTTGGCGCCGAAAATAGGGTTGGGTTGGAGATGGTCTTAATAGAGTTTGAAGTGTCCAATTTGGACATACAGTGTGTCTTGGCTTCTTCCTATTGTCGATACCGACTTTTCAGTGGGCTTTTAACATTTGAAGCCATAAATATTTCTGTCTTTTTTAAGCTCGCGCCATAAATTATTTACATTTGTTAGCCGAAAAGTGTATGAAATTTATATAATTTTTGTATATAATATTATATATGTATACACAAAAAATATATATTTTTCGGCTATTATCTTGAGAGCAGCGATATAGTGTCATTTTTCCAATATTACAACCGAAAACTAAATATTTAAGAATATATAGTAGGGCTTCTTATCGGACGGATTAGGCGGTTATTTACTCTTAACAGTTTGGCTTATCGGTTATCAGCTTTTAAATGTATTAATCCGCTAGCCATCCGATAAGATATCGGGCGGATTGGTATATATTAGCTCTTATCGGGCGGTTATCGGGCGGTTTATCGGCCTAATTTCTTACTCATCTGAGATTTTTCCTCGTGCTTACGCAGTACATTTCATGCTTCTTGCAATTAATATTTCATCACAGAAAAAAGAATGCTAATGGTACTCAGCAGTTCTTAACATTCATGTTTCCTGTCAGAATCTCAGATGAGTAAGAAATTTTTTCTCGTACATGAGCCTTTTGAGGTTTGGACAGATTAGTAGGAAAATTAGGATAAGACCTAGAAATTCTTCTTACACTGTTGATTTTACGATTGTAGAAGGAAGAAGAATCGGCCTAGAATAATTAAGCTAATAGACATCTTATTATTAGAGTAACTTATGCTAAAGACAATAGTGAGAGTTTTCAACATTAGAAATTAATCTATTCAGCTAAAAGCTTGCATGCAGCACAAGTTTATTGTAAAGATTTTAGAAAACAGATAGTGTTCAAGAGGTTAAAATAGAGCGCTCAACTAATTGAAGCTTGACACATTCATATGCTCAGAGTGAACAAAATGTTTAAACTGCTAGAGCAAAAATGTCAAGGAAGGCTTACCAGTCCAAGTCATCATCAGATTTTTTCAGGAAAGACAACTTAGAGGGAACGAAAAGCCCCGGGTGGAGAAACAGAAGAGAGAGAGAGAGAGAATGATGATCATAGAAGGAGGGAGGACAAATTTGCACTACTGGAGAAGCAAAAGGTACTAAAATAAAACAGTAGTTGGTAAGTTAAACAAAACTTAAGGTCAATGGTAACGCTTGGCCTATTATGATACTGGTGGCGTTTGGATTGGATGCGGAACATAGAGATACGACGATTGGATTTTTTATATATATATATATATATATATATATAACGGGTTAACGAATTATCCATTAAGAAAATTGAATAATCAGCCCCTAAACTGATAGGCCGTTAATGAAAAAGTTTCAATCTGTTCCCCGTCCGTTAAACCGTTAAACCGATACCAATAAGCCATTAAGCTTCGGTTTCGGTTCGGTTTTCGGTTTCGGTTCGGTTTTGAGCACCCCTAATATATAGTAATCTATATTGTATGCGGCTAAAATCCAAAAGACCGATTTCACGATCAACGGGACATTGTGCAATTTCACCCCGAGGGTCCGAGGGAATAGCTCGGGTTTCGAAGTCTTCGAGGGATCTTCGTTCCCGATGTCGGGGTAGAACGAACCGGTGATAATCACAAGTAAGCGGGAAGTTCCCTAGGAGCAGTATTTTTTCTGACAACGCCTGCACGGACAGTGACAGCCTGTGCCATGCTAATTGAGTGATTGTACCGGTTACTTATGTAATAATTACGCATGTGTAATATGGGGATTTTCCCTCATCTATAAAGGGGGTCCTTATCATTTTGTAAAGCATATAGACAACACACCACATTCAATACAAGAACATTCTTTCTGCTCTCTAACTCAAACATACTCTCTATTTGGTTCTATTGCTTACATTTATTATACTTCATTAATTGTTCTTCATTTATGGTTCATCATTGGTCATAAAGATCCGCAATCACAGCTCTAATAACTGTTAATTCTCCATCGACAACCCAAATCGGGCATCTGACTCGACCTCGAGGCCCTGTACGCACTAGCTCGAGGCCCCGATCTTCAATTGTCCGGTTTGGTTACTAAGCTATCTATAAGCTCTTATCTTATTTTCTAACCTTGTCACTTAGAATCTATTGCCTAACAACTAGCATATAGATCACATATTTTTAGAACCACAAAATCAAATCTAATTGTTATTACCATTTTCAAGGTAAACAGTTTGGCGCACACCGTGGGGCTAAAACTAATAGTGATTATTTTCTTGCTGGTTCACTACATAACGCAAGTTATCTTTCACACTTTTTCTTGTCCAAGATCTTTGATTTCAGGTCAAAATGTCTAACTCAGTAAACGCATACGAAAACGAAGGCGGTCCCGAAGACCATAGAGAGTATGGTGCGGATGCTCCAGGCAATGGTACGCCACCACAAAACCCTGAGGTTGCGCCAGAACCGATTCCCATCGATATGGTCTCACACCACACCCAATGCATCGGCGTAAGTTCCCACATCAACAGGAATATACGCCGAGAAAATCAACAAGACACTCGGGAGAACCTCACCCGGGAAGAAAGAAAGGCAAACAGGGAGAGTGAAGCAAAAAAACCTCAGCACGTCATCCATATGATGATAGGAGGGACCGACGTTCCCCAGGGACCGTGATCAAGCGGATAAAGGTTTCCACGGCAATGCAAGGGCAAACCCGGGGTCGCGTATCTGAGAACATCCTCGCGTTTAGCGAGGAAGACTTTGAGACTCTGTCTCATCCACACAACGATGCGTTGGTAATATCGTTTCTCTTAAATAACACTCAAATCAAACGTGTACTCGTGGATCCAGGTAGCTCGGCCAACGTAATCAGATCGACGGTGGTAGAACAACTCAGATTACTCGAACAGGTCATACCTACCTCCCAAACCCTCAACGGTTTCAATATGGCTGGCGAAGCAACAAAAAGAGAGATCACCCTCCCGGTCAGCATATCCGATGCAGTTCAGGATACCAGATTCCACATCATTAAAGGAGATGCGAGGTACAATGCCTTGATCGGTAGGCCATGGATACATAATATAAAGGCAATGCCATCGACCCTGCACCAAATGATGAAGTTTCCTAAAATGGATGGAATAAAGACAGTATATGGAGAGCAATATGCAGCGAAAGAAATGTTCGCGGTCCATGATGAGATACCAAATTTCGTACTCTCCACCTCGGAAGAGTTGGAAATCCAACATACCCCCGAGGATGACGAAGAAGATTTCCTCGCTCCCAGAACCTTTATCGATCCCGAAGAATCGGATGCAACAAAGTCAACTATTGAAGAACTAGAGCAAGCCATATTGATCGAGCATCTCCCAGATCGTAAGGTATACCTGGGGACGGTATGACCCCCGAACTCAAGAAAAAACTCATTCAATTTCTTATTAACAACATTGATTGCTTCTCTTGGTCCCATTTAGACATGACAGGGTGGAAATAACCACCCATCGACTAAGTGTCGACCCCAGATACAAACCGTTGAAGCAAAAAAGGAGACCCCAATCCGAGGTAAAGCATGCATTCATCAAAGACGAGGTAACGAAACTCCTCAAGATAGGGTCTATTAGGGAAGTAAAATATCCTGAATGGTTGGCCAATGAGGTGGTAGTTCCCAAAAAGGGGAATAAACTAAGAATGTGCGTAGATTACAAAGATTTAAATAGGGCATGCCTCAAGGACTCGTTCCCATTGCCCAACATCGATCGTTTGATCGATGCCACGGACGGCCATGAAACCCTTACGTTTCTCGATGCCTATTCGGGGTATAATCAAATTCAGATGAATCCCGAGGATCGAGAAAAAACTTCGTTCATCACAAAGTACGTCACGTACTGTTAAAATGTAATGCCCTTTGGGCTGAAAAACGTAGGGGCCACATACCAACGCCTAGTTAATAAGATGTTCGAGCATCAAATAGGCAAAACCATGGAAGTCTATATTGACGATATACTAGTTAAGTCCCTGTGCACAGAGGACCATTTGACTCATTTGCAGGAAACGTTCGACATCCTCAGAAGTTACAACATGAAACTCAATCCCGAGAAATGCGCCTTCGGGGTAGGATCTGGCAAATTCATAGGCTTCATGGTATCAAACAGAGGGATCGAGATCAACCCCGACAAAATCAAAGCCATCGAGGAATGTGTTAAACAATGTAAAAGCCATGCAACGGCTGACCAGGCGGATAACAGCCTTGGGATGGTTTATATCGAGATCGTCAGATAGGAGTCGCCATTTCTTCTCGTTACTAAAGAAGAAAAACAACTTTGAATGGACGCCGGAGTGCCAACGCGCCTTAGAAGAGTTGAAGCAATACCTAATGAGCCCGCCTTTACTCCATACCCCAAAAGAGATGAGACGTTGTATCTATATATGGCCGTATCCGAGATAGCGGTAAGTGGTGTGCTGGTTCGAGAAGAACAAGGTACGCAATTCCCTGTTTATTATGTAAGTCGGACCCTAGGTGATGCCGAAACCAGGTATCCGCACCTGGAAAAGTTAGCTCATGAATTAATAAGCGCGTCTCGAAAATTGAAACCTTACTTCCAATGCCATCGTATTTGTGTTTTAACAACATACCCCCTTCGGAGCATATTACATAAACCCGAATTATCGGGCCGACTGGCCAAATAGACCATCGAACTCGGGGGATACAATATCGAGTATCAGGCCCGAACGGCTATCAAGTCTCAAATTTTGGCAGACTTCGTAGCCGACTTCACTCACTCCCTCGTTCCCGAGGTCGAGAAAGAACTTTTGCTTAAAACGGGCACATCTTCTGGGATATGGACCCTGTTCACTGACGGAGCCACGAACGTAAGAGGGTCCGGGCTCGGCATAGTCTTAAGACCACCTACGGGCGGCATAATTAGACAATTTATAAAAACTGCAAAGTTAACTAACAATGAAGCCGAGTACGAGGCTATGATTGCAGGTCTGGAATTGGCCAAAGGTCTAGGAGCCGAGGTCATCGAAACAAAATGCAATTCCCTCCTGGTTGTAAATCAGGTAAATGGGAGCTTCGAGGTTTGTGAAGACGGGATGCAAATATACTTAGACAAAATGCAAGTCACATTGCACCGCTTCAAAGAATGGACTCTGGTTCACATACCTCGAGAAGAGAATAGCAAAGCCGATGCCCTCGCAAACCTGGGATTGTCTGTCGAGGAAGATGACATACTCCCCGGGGTTGTTGTTCAATTAACTAAATCAGTAATCGAAGAAGGTCATGCCGAAATCAACTCCACTAGCCTGACATGGCATTGGAGAAACAAATATATCGATTATCTTTAAAGTGGAAAGCTACCCGCAGACCCAAAAGAGTCGAGGGCGATGCGAACCAAAGCGGCCCGATTTTTGCTCGATGAAAATAGAACCCTTTACAGAAGAACTTTTGATGGCCCCCTAGCAATATGTCTAGGACCAGGGGACACAGATTATGTACTCCGAGAAATCCACGAGGGCACCTATGAAATTCACTCCGGTGCCGATTCCTTAATTTGAAAAAATAATCAGAGCACGCTACTATTGGGACAGCATGGAGAAGGACACCAAAGAATTCGTCCGCAAATGCGATAAATGCTAGAGATTTGCCCCAATGATTCACCAGCCCGGTGAACGGCTACATTTGGTTTTGTCACCATGCCCGTTCATGAAATGCGGGATGGACATCGTCGGACCTCTACCAGCGGCTCCAGAGCCAAGAAAACTCTCAGTGTCTCAGGGACTGTCGCCAATTGCCATCCCATCGACTTATCAAAACCCGAGGCCATAAGACCCCATGGGGGCAACCTCGGTCTCGTAAGACCTATATAAAGCAGTAACAAAACTGTATGATCTCAAGCAAGGCATGAACCATACTTGTACCAAGTAACCAAAACTGTAAGACCTCAAGTAATGCATGTTCAAATTTATAAGACCTTACAAAAGGCATAAACCCGATCTTAAAGTTAAGGCTATATATCGAACTTGTAAGAATAGACGCTGAAACTACTTCACCCGGGGACTTAAAGGCTCCGGCCAAACACAATGACTACGGTCACAAGGTTGTACCTACCAGACTAACGCGACACGAGGATGCCCGACCATCGTTATAAAATCACAGGCCTTCAATTACTTCGAAAGTACTTCAAAAAGAACCGGTTAAAACAGGCTACCCTAGACATAGGCAAAAGAGCTTCGACCATGTCAGCTCCAAATTATAGGCTTCGAGACACTCAGCCACCGAGAAAAACCTCCCAAGGTGCTCGATCATCGCCACACAATGACTCACAATCAAGGTTCTATTGAACCGTCGAAGAGTCGGGCAAACATAATTTCAAAAAGTCCTTAACGAGGGAAAAATAAAGCCTATATTAGAGGTCGCACCGACCCTAATATGTAAGAGCCACTGCCGCCAACCCATATTAAAGGTCGTACCGACCTAATGCGTAAGAGCCACTGCCGCCAGCCCATATTAAAGGTCGTACCGACCCAATGCGTAAGAGCCACTGCCGCCAGCCTATATTAGGGGTCGCACCCACTCAACGCGTAAGAGCCTAAGGGCCAGCTTAAACCTAAATTTGAAATTCAAATATAGATAATAGAGTTTTGTATCTTTCTCTATCTCCCGAAAAACCATTTTAGCTAAAAATTCATGTTGGGTCGGATTCGAACGAATCTTTCGATAATCTGTAAGAAACTCTTTATCTATTTTTAGAAAATTAGAAGACAAGAACAAAAGACAAAGAAATGAAGAAAAATAATAAAGTTTATTATGATACATATCTTTCTCATGTAGGAGATGAATAAGTCCATTTATTTAGTTCTACAGTTCTACATTCTTTGCACTTATTATACCTACTCAGTTTAGATTTAGATATATAGATACTTAGATCTATACTAAGAATTTCAAATTCTTCAAATTCTATTAATAATAAATATTATCTAATTTCTAATTAGTAATTAGAATTCAAATTCTTAATTTAATTATAATTATTACAAGATATCTTTATTTATATAATAACATAATAACAGATACAAATAGTAAATCGAGGTACCCTTCTATGACAAATTTGAACCTTCCATCTATTTTTGTGCCGTTAGTAGGCCTAGTCTTTCCGGCAATTGCAATGGCTTCTTTATTTCTTCATGTTCAAAAAAATAAGATTGTTTAGATCCGCTGGGACCCAATCTCATCCATTTTTTTTTGAAAACGTGGACTTGTATCATAACACAGATATCTATTTATTGGAATATAGTATAACATGTGATTTCCACCGAACATAAAGGAAAAACTCTTATGCCTGCAGAAATATGATATATGGATATATCAATTCTAGCAATTTTCAAATAGATCAGGATTGCTGGATGCCTGAAATNCCGCCAACCCATATTAAAGGTCGTACCGACCTAATGCGTAAGAGCCACTGCCGCCAGCCCATATTAAAGGTCGTACCGACCCAATGCGTAAGAGCCACTGCCGCCAGCCTATATTAGGGGTCGCACCCACTCAACGCGTAAGAGCCTAAGGGCCAGCTTAAACCCAAAAACTTGAGGGTCGAACGAGCTTGAATCAAAACCCGACTCAGAGAATAAACCCAAAATAGTTAAAGGGATATGCTCAAAAACAAAAACATAAGGGCCTGAGATGCCAGCTTACATTAAAAAGGGACGTACCGACCCAATGCGTAAGAGCCAATGGGCCAGCTTCAAATTCAAGAACCCGAGGGTTAAAGAATCCGAGTCGACACCCGACTCGAAGACTAAACCCCGAAACAATTGGCTAAAAAGGCCTGAAGGCAAAAAGCGCAAAAGCCCAAGCACCCGCTTATATTGAAGGTCGCACCGACCCGACGCATGAGAATCCAAAAAATCCATGCGAGCGGCCTTAGGACCAATGCAACAAACTTACGGGTCGACAAACCCAGGAAAGCTTAAAAGCTGGTAAAAGCAAGTCGAAATATGGCTCGGGGCTCAAGCCCCAAACAGTTTACTCTCGACCA
Source organism: Nicotiana attenuata (assembly GCF_001879085.1). Classification (NCBI taxonomy): domain Eukaryota; kingdom Viridiplantae; phylum Streptophyta; class Magnoliopsida; order Solanales; family Solanaceae; genus Nicotiana; species Nicotiana attenuata. The sequence goes on from NW_017670391.1 coordinate 251,988, forward strand.
TTACGAATCGCTCGAAGGTAGCGGGAACCTAAGGGTCTAAGCTAGAGATCCACAACTTGGGTCAATTGCCAAATGAATGCAGCAAGTCATTCAAAGGGAAAACGGAAAAAGGGTAAAAAGTCGACACATATATAAAATTCACAAAAGTACGATTAAAAGCCCACATCTAGAGCCCTTACAAAAGCAAAGAGCAAAAAAGACCCTAGTCTATCACCAAAGCTACGCCTTCGATGGACCCCTCGAAAAGTGCGCTTCCAACAACCTCGGCCATAACCTCCGAGTTCCCAACGGCCTCTTCCCTTTCAGGGATTGTTCCTCCTTCGTCATCATCCCCCGAATCACTGCTTGACTCGTTTTCAAAAGGTAGCGAGGCCGCGGCCTCCTCCTCTAGGGTCTTCACCCTCTCAACCTCGGCGGCTAAATCAATGCCCCCCGCAGATACATCCTCGAGCGTCTGTCTCCGGGACTCTAATCGGGCATGTTCCACTGCTCGAGTCAGGCGCAGCTCAGCCTCTTCGGACACCTTCTGAGCCTGAGTATTTGCGAAAGCGACATCCTCCTTATGCGAAGACACGAGCTCCTTGGCTTCGGCCCTGAACTCGGATAGCGTAGTAACCATCTCAGCATGGAGGTCTTTATACTTACTGCTCTCAGTCCTCGTTTCTTCTAGGAAATGCCCGATCAAAACCACCTCTCCTCGTAGGGCGTCTCTCTCAGAGGTTAACTCACTCAAATGCCGCTTAAGTTCAAGAATTTCAGAGTCCCTGGCTCGGAGCTCCTTCCCCATAAGGACTTCTTTCTCCTTGAGCTGCGAAAATCGATCCAAAGATATTAGAACACTGAAGTCGGTTAAGCGCACAGGCAAAAAGCAAACGAGATCTATGTTACCTGTTTAGTAAGACAAGTCTTTTCCCGGGACGCCGCCTCCAAGCAATCCCGGAGGCTACGGAGTTCCTCCTCCCTCTTGATCGAAAGGGCCTTGAGTTCATCAGCTTCCGAGGTAAGTTTCTTATGTTCGCCCTCGTGGCGAGTCAGCTCGGCTTCAAAATCGGCAAATGTTTGATTGTAAAGTGCTTGGCCTAGGAACCATGAAAGAAATAAGGTTAGAAAGTCGAAAGGTCAAAGCACCAAGCAGAATTTACAAATAAATTACCTGCTCACATAGCCTGTCGATCTCATTGAAAATGAGCGAAGTGTCAGGCTCAAGCTTTTTCTCAAGCACAGCAGAAGGATTTTCTAACATATTTTTATCACCACTGGACGCCCCCGCGTCAAAAGACTTCGTATTGGGAACATCTTGCGTCTCCCTCGAAGGAAAAGGCAATTCCGGAGGGGAATCGCTCACTTCAACGACCTCGACTGAATCAATCAAGGCCATCCCTTGCTTATGAAAAACTTCGGAATTAGCCCCCCTCCCCCCCTCCCCCCGAATCGCCTACCAAGCATGCCTCGACTCGAGGAAAATTTTGGCCATCAACCGGCTTGGTGATTGAGCCCGGTACACCCTCGTTGGCCTCTTCAGCCCGAGGCGAGGCAACAACAGAACCGAGCCACGATTTGGAAGCTGTCAATTCGACAGTTTTCAAAATAACCAGATCCTCTACCCCCTTAGATGCTATCAAGGGATCATCCTTCTTTTTGCCTCCAACTCGGGGGCTCCCTGACACTTCTGGGGTTAAGTTTGCTAAATCATATTTAGGTCCTTCCACTCTGGCTTTCTTGGATATTGAGGGATAAGTCGACGAGCTCCCTCGTTTTTTCCCTTCTTCATCAGATTTTGGGGCACCCGCTTCAGCGGGCGGAGTTTCTCTCATCAAGAAGACCTCCCCCAGACCTGCACAGCTACAAAAATAAGCACGAGGAATGTGAATGCGATCAGTAGTAGCTTTTGTAGAATCAAAGCTACAGCAGAGAATGAAGTCTCAACGTGATCTTTGGCCTCCCATCGAGCCCTGGATAAATCGCGCTACACGCGCTCGACATATGGGCAAATCGAGTCCAGTTTAGCTACCCAGGCTGGAAGATTCCTAACCGCATCGGGGTACACCGCGGCAGCTGTATCAGCCGAAGAAGTCAGTTCATGAGGGAATGCATTCGTAAGAAAGGAATGGGCAATTAGCCAGGTACGTCTACTTACGCTTCACGTTCCACCTTTTGGGGAACGACATCCTCTCTACGGGGATCAAGTCCGAAGTCCTAACTCGGACTAAACGACTCATCCACCCCCCGTTCCTAGCCTCGTCGGTACAAGAAAAGAGGGCCCTCGAGGCCCGGCAACGGAGCTTAATCAGACCCCCCCCTCCCCCGAAAAAGTCGATGACTATATATTCTGATCAAATGATCAAGAGTGAAGGGCATCCCCTTAATCATATCCGTATAATACCTGATCATGTAAACGACACACCAGAATGATGGGTGAATTTGGTCGAGGGCCACTTGGTATTGTTCGCAGAAGTCGAGGATCACGGGGTCTATCGAAGGCATGGATGGCACCGCCGGGCCAAGGGTAAACGGATAAGTATACACACTGAGGAAGTCGGCTTTATACGTCGTTATATCCTCCCCCCGAGAAGGAACCTCCACTAAAACCACATCTTCCCAGCGACAGACGATTTTCACCCTCTCGATGTCTGTTATTAAACTAACATATCGAGACGCGGGCTCACTTCGCCCCAGCTTCGAAGAAGGTCTTTCGACCTTAAAATCAGAGGTCGTCTCAAAGACCTCTGGAACACATGCTCCAGCACCAGAAGACGTTGTTGCTCTACCCTCAGAGGGGAGTGTGGAAGAGGAAGGCACGTCTTCCTGAGAGATAGAGGTGGAAGTGTTCGCCATCTTTACCAAAAGGTTACAGAGAAGAAACGGAAAATCGCGCTTCAGAAAAGAAAACGGGATAAAGGTAGGAAGGAAGAAAAAACTCTATTGAAGTCTGGTAACACAATAGAAAGGAAGGGGCGAAGGCATGAGTATTTATAGAAGCCTAATTGAGCAGACCAAAAGACAGCCAACTATTATTATTAATTCAAAGATTTTGGGGATTGTGTGGACACTACCTTTAGAAGCCTTGTCTGTTACATCAGTCACCCGGCAAGACGTGACTGTTTGCTTCGATGGAAGCATCGGAGGGGCAAGATCTCGAGATCATTTCTCTTCATTTCACTTTGAAAAACGCGGGGACTATCTGTATTAGGCTAAAATCGGAAAGACCGATTTCACGATCAACGAGACATTGCGCAATTTCACCCCGAGGGGCCGAGGGAATAGCTCGGGGTTCGAAGTCTTCGAGGGCTCTTCATGCCCTATGTCGGGGTAGAACGAACCGTGACTATCACAAGTAAGCGAAAAGTTCCCTAGGAGCAGTATTTTTTCTGACAACGCTTGCACGGACAGTGACAGCCTGCGCCAGGCTGATTGAGTGATTGTACCGGCTACTTATGTAATAATTACGCATGTGTCATATGGGGATTTTCCCTCATCTATAAAGGGGGTCCTTATCATTTTGTAAAGCATATAGACAATACACCACATTCAATACAAGAACATTCTTTCTGCTCTCTAACTCAAACGTACTCTCTATTTGGTTCTGTTGCTTACATTTATTGTTTTACTTACATTTATTATACTTCATTATTGTTCTTCATTTATTGTTCATCATTGGTCATAAAGAGCCGCAATCACAGCTCTAATAACTGTTAATTCTCCATCGACCACCTAAATCGGGCATCTGACTCGACCTCGAGGCCCCGATCTTCAATTGTCCGGTTTGGTTACTAAGCTATCTATAAGCTCTTATCTTATTTTCTAACCTTGTCACTTAGCATCTATTGCCTAACAACTAGCATAAAAATAGATCATATATTTTTAGNATATATATATATATATATATATATATATATATATATATATATATATATATATATATATATATATATATATATAGTCGGCTATTATTTTGGGGACGCTTATATAATATAAAAATCCTTTATTATTGCCAACATGTGCAATGACATAAGAAAATTATGCAATGAGTGACGTCGTACCTATAAAGCACACTACTTGAGAGTCCATTTAGTAGGACCTGGGTGAGTGACATGAGCTGTTTTTCCTAAGTAATACGGAAAAATTAAAAATAAATTAAAAAAATTCTGTCTCCATGAATATGCAAAGCAAATGAAGAAGATTTTAATTTCTACAAATTAATAGTGCAAAAAAAGTTATACTATCATGTTGTGTTGAAGACCCGGTGACTGATAAATATTTATTTTTTTATTATATAGGTAGGTTAGGTTGTTTTACAGCAATTTTATTCTTTCTAGTAAGATCGTAGTGCTCGTAAGATAATGGCCATGTGTTATGCGTCTTGGATGTTTTGTTCGCCGGGAGAGAAATGCGAAGAGTGGGATCTTCTCACATGTGCTCACTTTCGTATAATAAGTTAAATTAAGCTGACAACGATTAAAAAAAAAAGTTATGTAGAGTATATACAATAGAAAAGTAATGCCAGCTTACCTTACTGTCCTAATTTTTACCATGGAAACACAACATTCAGCTTAGAAGTGGCTTTTTCTCAAGCTTAATTATCCTTAATTTCTTGCATAATTCTCAATAACAAAGTACTAAAGCAAATTAAGTAGTTTATATAATGAATGAAGAACAGATATAGGAGAGTTTAAAGGAGAGTGGAACATACATTAATTAGCAGAGATAACGTAATAGAAAATGACAGTCACAGAATGGAAATATACCAAATCAAATTGGCATGTTGCTCTCTTATAATAGTACATTAAAGAAAGAGCGAGTGCCAAATTTGATACAACTTCGTGCGTGTGCCATGATGCTAGCTTTTTCTTTTTGCCTTTTTCTGTTTTTATTGTTTTCAAGTGAATTTTAGCACAAAGAAAATTCAATGATTATTATCAATTCGGTATTTTAAGTTTATGAGTTTTAGATTCGCAATTTTTTAATTTACTGGATTCTAGATAAATATTTATCCATATAAAGTGAATTTTCTTAACATAAATAGAAGTTCTGAAAGAAAAAAAAAACTATTAAGTTCTGCTGATCCCCTAATTTCAACTGTATATCCGCCCCTGATTATTATGATTACATCGGGAAGGAATATTGATTAAATTGATAAATTCTTGTAGTTCGTGGTGTATATATATATATATATATATATATATATATATATATATATATATATATATATATATATATATATATATATATATATGTATTTGGTTGAGTTTTTTCGCGAATATTTCCATTTAAATGGTTTAATTTACCCATACAAATTCTTTGTAGTTTGTGGTATATATATGTAGTTTGAAGTTGGAAGTTGGAAGTTGGATTATTAAAAAAGGGGTAAAATTGGAAAGTAAATATTTAAATGTTGAAGAGAGATGTGCAATATAGGAGAAATTTTGCAGAAGAGTTTCAAAGTGAATTCTATTTGTTGGTCTTACTTTACCAACCAAAGAAAAGGAGTAGGCTCTCTCATTCAATTTCTAGGACCCAATTACAACAGAAACAAAAATACAGACACTTTCACAAACTTGTCATAATTATCAAATGGATGATTAATTTCACTTATAGTCACCAACTTTTTCTACTGTAATATTAAAATTATAAAATTATTTTTTATTGCACTGTAATTGAATTTTACTTACTATAACAGTAAAATAATAAAACTTTATTCTTTAAAAATATAATAATCACAAAATTATTCTTGTCTCATTCAAGTACGTAATTGAATTTTACCTATTATAACAGCAAAATGACTAAACTTTACTCAAATCCACAGCTATAAATTATCGCCGTCAAGAGATTAATGAATCAACAAAACATTTTAAAATCCGTTTTTGCAAATAGTAATTAGAGGAGAATTGACTAAAGTGTAGTTATCCGTAGTTCCAGCGGATTCTTTGTTCTTGCAAATACAATTCTAATTTTATTATTTTGATCTTAACCTAAAATAAAAGAACAACAAAAAAAGCTAATGAACAAGAAAGAAAAAGGGAAAAAAAATATCTCATACTGCACATTAGGGGTGTACAAACCGAACTGGTAAACCGCACCAAATCGAAAAGTCAAACCAAAGCGATTAAAAACCCCGAGTAGGTACAGTTTGATTTGATTTGGTATTGAGTAAAAAAATCCGAATCAAAGTGACATATAAATATATAATTTTTTTATAAACTTTAAGGATTTTCTATAGAATTTTCTTCAAAAAATATCTAAAAATATTTGGGATTCTTTTGCGTGATATAATATTTAATAGAATATGAAGTGCTCCATATATTAACCTTAAATAATGGGCTATATGATCAGTTTCTTATCAAGTGTTACTGAAATGCGTCAATCTCTTTATTCTTTTATATTGATATCATATGTTAAGATCTATTAAATTCTTCCACCCATACTTTTTTCATATTAAGTAATCCAACTATTATCACTGTTAATATTATTACTATACTATCAATAATAAATGGCGAACACCTTACAAAGTACATTTTGAATATGCACCGCACTTCCATGGTACTATTTGAAAAGGTGAAATATTCAGAAACATATTATATCAAACTCTTGCTGCTGGATATATCATCAAGCGAGAACATGAAACAAATCGTTATATTCCTAGTAAAAAAAAAATACATTTTCCTTGGATATTACAATTAAAATGCCGTTTCTCATATCAATTAAAATCTCATTTTCACGTGTTGTCATATCGATGATGTTTAAAGCTATGAGATATTACAAAAGGTATCTTCCCACTAAATCACATGGATGGCCAATTAACGATATAATAATTCTTAATGAATCTTAGGGGTCGTTTGGTAGGGTGTATAAGAATAGTGCGGAATAAGGTGTATTAGTAATGATTAGTAATGCAAGCATTAGTTATGCATTTCTTATCTACTGTTTGGTATGGTGTATTAAAATTATAATGCATTGCATAATTTTTTAAAAACATAGTTGTTTCCAAAAATGCCCTTCATATTCTATAGCTTTAAGGGACTTTTAGGGACAATTATGTCTTTAACCATACTAATGCATACATTAATAGCCTTAATGCCATGGTTTTCTATGTATTACTTATACATAGGATAATACCAAGTATGATATTAATTATACACAGGTTGAAAAGATGTACCAAACAATGTATTAGTAATGCATAAAGTTAATGCTTGCATTATTTTTTTTAATACCTCCTACCAAACGAACCCTTAGTGCCTTAGGCACATCCTTTTGCTTGTGTCATTGCACATGTTGGCAATTCAAATCGGTATTGACAATCATCAGAATAATCCAAGACACTCTCTGACAAAATATCAATGTCCAAATCATACACTTGAAACTTTATCAACAAACTATAAGAACCTCATTTCCACAACAAGATTTTGCAAACTCCCTTCAATATAATTTTGGCCATCAATTGAGAAGAAGTTGCAAAAGATGACTACTCACAAAGCTCATTGCTTGATCTTGCCATATCCAGCTCAGGGTCATATCAACCCTATGCTTCAATTCTCTAAACGTTTACAATCCAAAGGTGTGAAAATCACTATTGCAGCCACCAAATCCTTCTTGAAAAACATGCAAGAATTGTCAACTCCTGTATCAATCGAGGCCATCTCCGATGGCTATGATGATGGAGGCATCTACCAAGCAGAAAGCTTCGCGGCCTATATTACAAGATTCAAAGAAGTTGGCTCTGACACTCTGTCTCAGCTTATTGAAACGTTAACGACTCCTGGTTGTCCTGTGAGTTGCATAGTTTACGATCCATTTCTTCCTTGGGCTGTACAAGTAGCAAAGAAGTTTGGATTAGCTAGTGCTGCTTTTTTTACACAATCTTGTACAGTGGATAACATTTATTACCATGTACATAAAGGGGTTCTAAAACTTCCTCCAACTGACGTTGATGAAGAAATCTCAATTCCTGGATTAGTAACAATTGAGAGTTCAGATGTACCTACTTTTGAAATTAATCCTGAATCAGCAAGAATTCTTGAAATGTTGGTGAATCAATTCTCGAATCTTGATAAAGTGGATTGGGTTCTAATCAACAGCTTCTATGAATTGGAGAAAGAGGTAAGAAATATTTTACTTTTGTTCTTTTCTTTGTTTGTTTGGTCCATTTGGAACTTGTTAATTGGCTACATATATGTTCTTGAATATTCTCATGAAGATTCCAAAACTATACAGCTTTTTCTCTATCTGGTCTTAATATTTCCTTTGTTTAAAAAAGATTGGCACTATTTCCTTATTAGTCCATTTTAAAAAGATTGGCTTCAATATTTCCTTAATAAGAAACATTTATAGCCACACAAGTAATATAATAAGTTTCAGATCACAAGTTTCAAAAGTTATGTTATGACTTAAAGTTTGTGCCAAGTCAAATTAAGACAATATTTTTGAAACTGAGGAATTAACATTTTACTAACAAACTGAACTTATTTCAAAATAGTTTTAAAACACAAAAAGTCATTTATTACAAATTTAAAAAAGCCTACTGTAACAAAATCTTAATTTACATTGTCAGTGTATTCAGATTTAAATAATTACATGATTATCATGTTTCAAATTGTTTGACATGTAGGTAATTGATTGGATGGCCAGGATCTATCCAATCAAGACAATTGGACCAACTATACCATCAATGTACCTAGACAAGAGGCTACCAAATGACAAAGAATATGGCCTTAGTGTGTTCAAACCAATGACAGATGCATGTCTAAACTGGTTAAACCATCAACCAGTTAGCTCAGTAATATATGTATCATTTGGAAGCTTAGCCAAATTAGAACCTGAGCAAATGGAAGAATTAGCATGGGGTTTGAGAAATAGCAACAAGAACTTCTTGTGGGTAGTTAGATCCAATGAAGAGTCCAAACTTCCCAAGAATTATTTAGAGGAATTAAAATTAGCAAGTGAGAATAAAGGCTTAGTGGTGTCATGGTGTCCACAATTACAAGTCTTGGAACACAAATCAATAGGGTGTTTTCTCACGCATTGTGGGTGGAATTCGACTCTGGAAGCGATCAGTTTGGGAGTACCAATGATTGTGATGCCACAATGGTCAGATCAGCCTACAAACGCAAAGCTTGTGAAAGATATTTGGGAGATGGGAGTTAGAGCAAAACAAGATGAGAAAGGAATTGTTAGAAGAGAAGTTATTGAAGAATGTATAAAGATAGTGATGGAAGAAGAGAAAGGAAAATTGATTAAGGAAAATGCAAAGAAATGGAAGGAATTGGCTAAAAATGCTGTGGAGGAAGGTGGAAGTTCAGATAGAAATATTGAAGAATTTGTTTCCAAGTTGGTGACTATTTCATAAATGAGAAGTTAGTTAATTAAAATTATAAAAAATAATAATGAAGAAGCTGATTTATATTTTGCTATTTCTTTTTTTTTTTTTTAGGTTGAACTAGGAAAGTGTTATCTAAATTATATTTTATTTTCACCTTCTTACCTTTTTTGTAATGCAACATGTTGTCATATCTTGTCTATTAGATATTTCTAAATGTAATACTCTAGTAGCTGTTATTCGCCGTCAATCAATTCTTGCCATCACATTCTAACTTTAGCATGTCGTATTATCTTGTCAATTCATTCTCTAATAGTTTGTGAATTTAATTTCACATTTGTGAATTAGATGAGCGAAAATTAGCAGAGTTAGGCCATGTTGTTACTTGATGCAACATACGCTAGAGAAATGTTTAGGGTGATTCTTTAGGAAAATATAAAAAAGGTAATGCAAATCTATATCTATATTATCTATATTATCTATATTCTATCTATATCTTTATATTAAAAGGAGAGTAGTATGCATTGTGATTAAGCCAAGTGGCAAGCTAAAATGAAGCCACTTAGCAATTTTAGGACAACATTAATAATTAAAAATTATATATAGAAACATAATTAATGGAAGTAGTTTAATGAATCTTTTTTTTTTGGTCGAAAGGGAAAATTTTATTTCAACCAATTTGTCAATTTACATCATCTGTTCATTTGGACAGTAGAACAGATCTCATAAGTACACCCAAATAAAAACTATACAACTAAGGTTGCTTAGCTAAATCCTACTACAAATAGACTCTATTTGTCACATGTGTCAAGGATTACATATAGGGCAACTATTGAAAGTCTGCAAAATAGGTATCCATTTAGGTTTCTTCTGTCCAGCAATGTGCACTTGAAGTGCAATCTCCTTTGCTCTATCTTTGGCTTCTCTGCTCAGTTGTTGATACCTTCTTTCATTCCGTTCCATCCAAATGTTGTACACTACTGCTGCAAATACCACTCCTAGCAGTGCCTTCCTTGGATTCCTGTTGTTGACATTGGCAGTTAGCCATTGCAATTCTGCTTCCCAGTAGCCTGTTGTTCTTTGATACTTCAGNAAAAATTAAAAAAATTCAAGCAGCAAAATAAAATCTTACACAAAATATATAAATTTTATAAGATAAGGAAAAAATTAAATAATCACTAAAAAAATATTTTAATAGCAAGAATAATAAAGTCATATTAATATTGACAAATCGGGCAAATGAATATTTTATACGTAAATATTACTACAACATTTAGTTATGATATGTTCAATAGTTATTAAATAATTTTATATGATTAATATTTTAATTGAGTGTAGTTAGTTTAAGTTTAAAATAAAATATTTTTAAAAAAATACGGTCCAATTAAGAAATAGAATGAAAATAATTATTTGAATTTGAGATGAGATTTTTTTAAATGTGATAAGAAAAATCTTATTTTGAAATATGAACAATAAAGTCAAAGCTACTATTGAAATATGTTTAAATTTTATCTATATTATATTAGAATGAGTGCGGTAGAAATAGATATTAAATTAAATAGGCTAATGAAAAGCCACATGACTGTCGACGCCCCCTTTTTTTCTAAGGCGAAAATCGGGTCTACGACATTTGGGAGGACAACTCGTTCCCTTTGGGAATTCGGTTTTGGAATTGAAGAGTCGCCACCTAATGATTAAAGTGCATTAGGACACTAAAAGGGTTTGAGTTTGAAGAACCAGAGTTTGGGTAAGGGCTAAAAATTATCTCGAGGGGAAAGTGTTAGGCACCCCTCAAGATCCACTAGTGTGGTTCCCGGCCATGTTATAATTGTGACTTCACATAATCAAGTAAGCAATTAAGGGCTCAAATAGAAGGGGTTTGCATATAACATTGCAAATAAGCTGAAACTGTGAGGGAAAGTAAAGAGGGCGGAAATTTATGAAAGATTTAAACAATTTCTAAAGAAAGCAGATAAAAAAAAGAAAAGGGAAGGGGGGGGGGGGGTCCTAGGTTCATGATTAATATGGATCACGTTAATGCAATATCCAGTAATCACTCCTCAGAAGAGGGGCTACATGAGATATTAGCGCATCGGTCATCATCTCCATATCTACCCTTCCCACCCCGTTAAGGTATTAAAGCGCGGGATGGTATCGTTACTTATTGCGTGCTATTACCGGTCCCGTCCTATAAGTCCTGGAGGGTATTTAGGACCACTATTCCTATGTGGTAAGGACTAGGCTGAACCCTCAGGTTTAAAAGATAAAATTCTAAGCGACATACATAACAAATAGGACCGCACATAAGGGAACATACAAAGACAAATAAAGGCTCACAGATCCCTCCACAAGTTAACACGTAATTAGCACGTCTCAAACACATTTAAGGTCTCAAAGATGGGAGTAAAAAAAACAGGAACGTTGAAGTTAAAATAGTAGGTTTCAAGAGGACAATCTTATAACCTATCTAGGAAAGCAGAAGGTTCAGTTAAGATCTAAGTGACTTGAAGAATGTTCAATTTTCAGAAACACGACTAAAGACAGCAGTAAGATTTAGAAGTATACAGCAATTTACAATATAAATAAGAAATCATTGAAACACGTTTTTTTTTAAAATAGAATGAGGACATTGAAGATACAGTAACTTGACGAGATCCCATAAGTATTCAAAATAGCACGCTTCTGGGCAGAAAGGGTAACCCAGTAGTTTGAAAACATAATAGAACACACATCAGCGAGAGTAAACAGATGCACAATTTCCAGATTATTTCAAAATAGGGCGGGAGTTTTAGTAAAACGGAGTGAACTTCAGAGAGGCAAAACAAAAAGCAGAGTTCAAAATGTTAAAGGAGGTTGATTGGTCCTAAACTGGTAAAAACACGATTAATCAATTNGACCTTGCCATCCTGCATCAACACTGCACCAAGCCCAATACAGGAAGCATCACAATAGACTGTATAAGGCCCTGATCCTGTGGGCAAAACCAATACCGGTGCCGTAGCCAGAGCTGTCTTGAGCTTCTGAAAGCTCGCCTCACACTCATCCGGCCATCTGAACTAGGCACCCCTTCTGGGTAACCAGGTCATCGGGGCTGCACTAGATGAAAATCCATCCACGAATCGACGATAGTATCCTGCCAATCCCAAGAAACTCCGAATCTCTGTAGCTGATGCTGGTCTAGGCCCGACCGCCTCAATCTTCTTTGGGTTCACCTGAATACCCTCTGCTGATACGACATGACCCAGAAATGCAACTGAACTCAACTAGACCTCACACTCCGAAAACTTGGCGTACAACTGACTATCCTTCAGAGTCTGAAGAACCACACTGAGATGTCGCTCGTGCCCCTCCTGGCTGCGGGAGTATATCAATATATCATCAATGAACACTATCATGAATGAATCCAAATAAGGCCTGAACACTTGGTTCATCAAGTCCATGAAAGTTGCTGGGGCATTTGTCAACCCAAATGACATAACCAAGAACTCATAATGCCCATACCGAGTGCGGAAGGTTGTCTTAGGGACATCGGATGCCCTAATCCTCAACTGATGGTAGCCAGATCTCAAGTCCATCTCTGAAAATACCTTGGCACCCTGAAGCTGACCAAATAGATCGTCAATCCTCGGCATTGGATACTGATTCTTGATTGTAACTTGTTCAATTGCCTATAATCAATGCACATTCACATCGAACTATCCTTTTTCTTCACAAATAACACCGGCGCACCCTAAGGCGAAATGCTGGGTCTAATGAAACCCTTCTCAAGCAAATCCTGCAACTGATCCTTCAACCCTTTCAACTCTAGCGGGGCCATGCGATACGGCGGGATAGAAATGGGCTGAGTGCCCGGAGCCAGATCAATGCAAAAGTCGATATCCCTGTCGGGCGGCATACCCGGCAGTTCTGGACGGAAAACCTCAGGAAACTCACGAATCACGGGCACAGAATCAATAGAGGGAACCTCAGCACTGGAATCACGAACATAAGCCAAATAGGCCAAACACCCCTTCTCGACTATACGCCGAGCCTTCACGTACGAAGTAACACTGCAGGTAGAATGACCTGGAGTCCCTCTCCACTTTAAACGAGGCATACCCGGTAAAACTAAGGTCACCGCCTTGGCATGGCAGTCCAAATTAGCATGGTAAGGTGATAACCAGTCCATCCTCAATATAATGTCGAAGTTAACCATGTCCAACAGCAACAAATCTACTCGAGTCTCAAGACCTCCAATCACCCCAATACAAGAACGATGGGCTCGATCGACCACAATAGAATCACCCACTGGTGCAGACACATAAACAGGAACACTCAATAAATCACTAGGCATGACCAGATGCGGCGCAAAATAAAACCGAAGCTTCTCTACCACAAACCAGAACAGTACCTGTACCTCCGCCTCTAATACCTTTACCTCCACCTCTAATACCTTTACCTCCACCTCTAGTACCTTTACCTCCACAAGCCTTCGAAGACGTAGCTGATCTAACACCGGTTCGCTGCTGCTCGGCTGAAGAAGCGATACATTACCTCGCCATTCACGAGAGGACAAGAGTAGAGGTTTCAATTTAGCACTGAGAGAACAAAAATCACACGACAGGAAAGAATAGAATTGAAACTTTTCCTAACTCTGTAGCCTCTGGGGAATAAATACAGACGTCTCCGTACCGATCCCTCAGACTCTACTAAGCTTGTCTGTGACCTGTGAGACCCATGTAACCTAGAGCTCTGATACCAACTTGTTAGCTCAACCGTCGCACCCACTATCAGCTTGTGGTAGGCGTACCACTCGCTCCCATTTCAATATATCATTTGTGGTAGGCGTACCACTCGCTCCCATTTCAATATCATTTGTGGTAGGCGTACCACCCGCTCCCATTTCATTAACTCAACAGTTCCTCCAAAAGAAAATTTACTCTAACAAACGCAACAATTTAATACGAGTTCATAAGACAACAAGTACACAAAATTTTATGATTCACTAAGGAAAACAAATAATGACAAATAGCAGTTAATTATGGATTATAAGGAGGCAAGTAGACAGTTTAGTAATCAATACGTTGAATGTCGCGTAGCAATTAAGTCACATAAACATGTAGCAATTAAGGCATAAATTCAAGACATAACATTGCGCAAGGGCACCTTGGTTCAATAATAACAAATAACACAAAAAGGGGGAATGTCAACATAAAGGATCACAGAAATAGTGGAATAAGACATTTAATGCACTTGAACTAATAACAACAAGAAATCATAGCAAACGGCAATAAGTGCACGGCATCACCCTTCGTGCTTTTAACACTCTTCCTCACCCAATCAACAATCACAAACAAGGGCAAGAAAATAAATAAACAATAATGGAAATCCCGGCAAGGGAACACAAAAAAACAATTAAAACCCGGCAAGGGTACAACATCAATAATCTCAACGTCCCGGCATGGCAAGGAAAAATATTCAATAACTCTTTCTCTTTCTTTCACTTTCATCTCATAGTTCCCATTGTCACTCGAGCCAATGCTCCAAAGATTTACTTTTCTCATATACCTTCACAATTTGTATTTCAATTCGAGCCAACACTCCACGAAGTCTAAAGGTCACAATTCCTTTCACAAGCTCTTTACAACATTTAGAAGTCATCAATTTAGCATGGAAGGTATAACAAAATCCAAACTATTCGCAAAATAAGGACTCACGGTCATGCTAGACACCAATGTATAGATACTCGTCACCATGCCTATACATCGTACTCGACAATCAACAAGTAGCAAATAAGACTCAACTCCTATTCCCTCAAGCTAGGGTTAGACCAAACACTTACCTCGATGCCTTGAACTCAACTCAAGCCTCAACTATGGCTTTACCCCGAAATTCCACCTCCAATCCGCTCGAATCTAGCCACAAATTACTTAATTACATTAATAAACACTAAATGAATCAATTTGAATGCATAAAAATGAATTTTCCAAAGTTTTTCCCAAAAATTTCAAAATCGCCCCCGGGCCCACGTGGTCAAAACCCGAGGTTCGAACCTAACCCGGTTACCCATTCCCGCACGAACTCAAATATGCGATTTGTTTTAAAATCGGACCTCAAATTGAGGTCCAAATCCCCAATTTATAGAAAACCTAGATTCTACCCAAAATCCTCAATTTCACCCAATTTCAGTTGAAAACATGTTAAATGATGTTAATGATTGCAAGAGTTAAGTAAAAATCGACTTACAAATGATTTAGGATGAAGCTTGTTCTTGAAAAATCGCCCAAGGAGTTGTGTTTTGAAAGTGGGGTAAAAAATGGTCTAAAATTCGACTAAGTATAAAATATGCAGGTTGCAGATGTGGGAATTGCGATCCCCGACGCGCTCTTCATCGCTTTTGCGGACGGAAGTTCGCATTTGCGACCCAAGTGCAGATGTCCCCTTTTCGCATTTGCGATCAGGGACTCGCATTTGTGAGCTCGCATTTGCAAGAATTCCTTCGCAAATGCGAAGGTACCAGAACTGAACATGCCAGATTTTCCAAAGTTCAAAAATGCACTCCGACACCTATCCAAAACTCACCTGAGCCCTCGGGGCTCCTAACCAAACATACACACAACCTCAAAAATATCCTACGGACTTACTCGCGCGATCAAATCGCCCAAATAACATCATAAACAACGAATCAAGCCTCAAAACTCATGATTTCTCCCAAACTTTCATAAAACATAAATTTTCCATTTTAAGTCTGAAACACGCCAAACGACGTCCGTTTTCGACCAAATTTTACAGAAGGCGCTTAAACCATATATAAGACTTGTACCCGGCGTCGGAACCAAAATACGAGCCCGATACCACAGTCTTTTAATCAAATTTCATTTCTAATTTCCTTAATATTTTAGAAAAACAATTTCACAGAAAAATTCATTTCTCGGGCTCTAGACCTCGGAATTCGACTCCGGGCATATGCCCGAGTCCCATATTTTTCTACGGACCCTCCAGGACCGCCAAATCACGGGTCCGGGTCCGTTTACCAAAAACGTTGACCGAAGTCAAATATATTCATATTAATATCAAAATTTAGCATTTTTAACACAGAATTCATATTTATGCTTTCCGGCTACGCGCCCGGACTGCGCACGCAAATCGAGGCAACCTTAACTGAGGTTTTTGAGGCCTCGGAAGCACGGAATGAATAAGAAAACAGGTGATGACCATTTTGGGTCGTCACAGATTAGTTTCTGAATTGAGTGCAGTTAATTTAAGTTTGAAAGTATATCATAATTATTTTGAAAATGCGGTTCCAATCTTGAAAATAGAATGATAAGAATTATTTGAATTTGAGATGAGATATTTTTTATTTCATAATTTTTTTTATTTTTGAAAATATTATGTAAAGAAATAAAATGACAGGAAAAATATTAGAGGTAGTGTGAGGATACTTATATGCTAAATTAATTTAAAAATAAATAAATTAAATGAATAAATTATACTTCAAAAATATTAATGACAAATTTAAATGATTAGAAAATTCCGAATAGGAGGATACAAGCATAAAAATATACCAAATTTTAATAATAAAACATTTATATCTATTAAAGACTATTAAAAGGATAATAAGCAAGATATTAATTTAATTATTAAGCTAATAAAAATTTTATATGACAGTATAATTGATGTTCTAACGTCAATACCACATAAGAGCGGGGGTGATTTGTGTGGTACCCAATTTTTGCTTATCTGAACTATAGAAGGACCTGGTTCTTCTAGGTGTTCCAACTACTGGTGTTTGCGGAATAATAAATACAGATAATAAAGAACACAGAGATTTTTACGTGGAAAACACCTGTCTCAAAAGGTGAAAAAACTACGTCCTACTACTCAGTAGGATTTTCCCAAACTTCCACTAAAATCACTGATCCAAAACAGCATTTACAAAACTCTTTGTAAACCTAAGGACTAACTCTAATCCCGTTGTGGCACACAGCCTCAACTGTTGCGACAACTTCAAGTTAACTCTAACTTGAACACTCTAGGTACCTAATACAATTGCTTCTATTAAAGCTGAAAGATACAATGTAAAATCACCTACTACAATTGAACTAGAATAAAAGATAGACACTTGGAACTGGTTCTTCTATCTCGTTCAAGTAGCTTCAGGATTGCACATCCGAACCACACGTAAATTGTTTGCAAAATCGCCTTGCTCTTTTGCTCTCAATTTAAGTTTAACTTCTGCTTGTGTGCATTACCTGTTAAAGAGAACAATACTGACATTAATAGGTTAGTAATCAGAGTTTGACAGGGATTCAATTGCTACTCTTCTATCGTAGAAGAGTTCATAGTGATCTCAAACTCTAACACTATCTTCTTTCTAAATTGTGTTCTCTTCATGTAAGGAGTCTTTCTCTCCTTATCCAATATGCAACCTTTTCAATCAGATCAGGAGATATTGCTGTCACACCTCCTTTTTCCTACACCCGCAGGGTGTAAAGGAGTTTTTCCACTTAAAGGACGATCGGAAGGGGATTTATTATTAAGATTTCAGAGTCGCCACTTGGGAGATTAATGGTGTCCCAAGTCACCGGTTGAATCCCGAACCGAGGAAATTATGACTCTGTTTAACAGTCCACGATCCAGAAATCCGAGTAAGGAATTCTTTTAACCCGGGAGAAGGTGTTAGGCATTCCCGGGTTCCGTGGTTCTAGCACGGTCGCTCAACTGTCATATTTGGCTTATTTATTTGATTTTAGTACATGTTTTAATCTATGTGCTTTTAACTTTGAACCGCTTTTATTATTATTATTTTAAGAGAATTGCAACGTCGTGAAAACACGTCTCGAACAGCGTCACATAAATGCACCCGCGATTTTTGACACATTTCGACTTCGTTGGGATTTGGATTTGGGTCACATAAATGTGCACCCATATTTAGGAAGGTAAAATTATTTAAATTGCGTGCCTAAAGAGACTATCGCGTTATTATCTTTGGAGAAGGCCGTGAAATTCGCTAAACGGCCCATCTCGAAGTCTAAGTATTTTTAGTATAAGCATTTATCGAGGGCCCCGCCATTTATGTGTTTTATTTGGCGGGGCTCCCCTCATTTATTATTTAAAGGCCAATCCTAAAGCAAATTATAATTTTCTACCACCGTTGTCTCTAGTAATAAAAATAACCCTAATTAATTGGCATGTGGGGGAGGTCCAAAATTCCATAGTTCATTTTTTCAACCAACTAAGCCCAATAACTGAATAAGCGAAGCAGGACATTTCCAGCAATGGGTTCAAAACAGCCCAGGTTTCATTATACGCAGATTGGACCGCTTGGGCCTGTAACAGCTCATATATCCAGTATCATATTCAATCTGGCTCACTGATTTACTTTCACAGCCTGGACAGTCAAGGCTTTGAGCCAAGCTCAAACGAGATTTGTTAAGTAGCAATTGTAGGCTATATACATTGATTCAAGCCTTTTGCTATTAACAGTTATTTAAGCTATGGCTAACACCAGTGATTATAATGAATTAGGATCGTTCAAAGTGATTATCAACTACTGGCAAAAGCAACTTATTAATGCTATTGTCATTATCAGCCTAAGATCACCATTATACAAAACTTGAAAATCTATATAGTCCAGTTTTATTCAATCAACGCCAACTGCTACTTCTATCTGATCGTACTTGTGAGTTAACAAAACAACAAACTAATGCCTAATCAAATTAACGCTTGATGATACACACTTTGAATTTCACACTAAGTTGAGATAACACCACTAAATACAAGAAAATTCATACAATCTTAAGAAATACTCGAATTAGCTTAACAGTCCCTAGTCCAAACCAACCTAAAGCAGTCCTAATTATACAGGCTCTATATCTATTGTTCGTATAAGTAAAAAAAATCAAACGACGTCAACACATTACATATTATTGATATCTATTTGACCACAGTAGTATAATCGTCCATACATGCATAGTCCAGTCAACAAGTGTATCAGTATTTCATTTCATGTCCACAACTCGGAGATTACAGGATGTGTACCTGGAAATGTGTTGAAAAAAATGAGAATGAAGTATCAGCAGCAGTAAATAGCAGGCATCAGCAACCAGAATTCAAACAGCACAGGGTCAGAATTCGAATCTAAACAGCCTCAACAACCCAGAAGTGAAGGAAGAAGAAGCAACACCAACGAAATGCGCAAAATAGACTCAATAGAACTCAGTAAACTTGACATTAAAACCAGGACTACTTCGGAAACTTCAGCAACTAGAAACACCCAAAAATAGCTTGAATAAACCCAAAAACTACTTGAAGTTGAATTCAGGGACACTAGGAACTCGGATTAACAACTGAACTTGCAATCGAATCTAAAAATCT